>NW_015173217.1:16021-35431 GCF_001447785.1 Gekko japonicus | reverse complement strand
ACAGGAACGGAGTTACGGCTGGCTCCCAAGTTGGCCACACCCAGCAGGAACTCATTAGCATAACAGGTCACACCCAACAGCAGAAACTCATTAGAACTGGCTACATTAGGGGTGTGTGGCCTAACATGCAAAGGAGTTCCTGCTCCAAAAAAAGGCCCTGGGTTTTGTCCACAAACAAGGTAAACAGAATAAGAAGCAAAAGGTGGGTGTGGCTGGATGACCACGCTTCTGGTAACATGGGAATGCGGCCTAATATGCTAATGAGTGGTGCAATCAGGGGCATGGCCTAATATGCTAATGAGTTTCTGCTGCTGCGTGTGGCCTATTATGCTAATGAGTTCCTGATGGGCTTTTTCTACAAAAAAAGCCCTGAGGCAATCCATGGAATATGATGCAGAACTACCAAGATGCCATGGCTATTGTTAAAGAATATGGCAAGCCAGACCTTGACTTGCAATCCAAAATATCCAGAGATCACAGAGAACATATGTGGCCAGCCACTCCAACACCGACCAGATTCGGTAGCTCGCATTCTCAAAGACATCATGAAGAATCAGAGGCCTTTCGGAGGAAAACTAGTAATACTTGGAGGTGACTTTTGACAAACATTTCCAGTAGTCAAGCATGGGGACAGAGTGCAGACTGTAGGGATGTGTTTCAAGTCCGAACACTAAGCAATAATGTCCGATTAACAGATGCATCTTTCAGTGAGTGGCTTATGCATCTTGGAAATGGGAACATAGCTACAGAAATCTTTGGAGACACCTTAACAGCCTCAGACTCCCCACACTTTGCAGAAAGGGCTATTCTGTGTCCAACCAACTCCGATGTTGAACTGTTCTTTTTTTCTGTTCCAGTGTGGGTTTGGTACAACAACGGAGCAAATACTAGATGCAGATTGGGCCAGAGAGAGAGAGAGGAGGAGGAGGAGGTGATTGGATTTATACCCCACCCTTCATTGCCCAAGGGAGTCTCAGAGTGGCTTACAAACTCCTTTCACTCCCCCTCCCCACAACAGACACCCTGTGAGGTAGGTGGGGCTGAGAGAGCTCTGACAGAAACTGCTCTTTTTCAGGAACAGCTATGCCAGAACTATGGCTTACCCAAGGTCATCCAGCAGCTGCAAGTGGAGGAGTGGAGAATCAAGCCTGGTTCTCCCAGATTAGATCCTGCAGTCCTCATAATGGTTATATCACATGTCTCTTAAAAATACTGCTCAGACACTATAGCCCATACATGATCCCTGATTTCCATCAAGGAAAACCAGTATGGTGAAGTACTGACGAATTTCTCCAGACTACGGCTACATCCAAAGGTTGACTCTCTCCCTGAAAACATCCAGCCCTGAACAATCTGGCTGGGAAACGTACCTCAGTCACACTTTTCTACCATAAAAAAATAGCTCTCACTTGAACCCTGAGATAGAACCACTACAACGTCATAGAAACATCAGCCACATTGCTGCTGTACACTGCCCTTCTTATGCTTACAGGCCACACCAACAATGCTTTACCGCCATAAGAACCTATCAGACAAAAGAAAAAAACACTTACTCCTGAAGAACATTCTGAGCAAAAAGCTACAAAAGCAACATACGACCATGGCAGCTGGGCAAACTGGAAGATGCCTCCAAGACTCACGAGACATACGTAATCCACAAGACAACCTGTACAGGGTATGACTTTGAATCCTCTGACACCAGCCATCTGCTGTGCCTCATTCAACCCATGCTTGCACCCAGTGGAAGACCATGCCACACGCTGTAGGACTGTATCATCAAGAAGAGAAGAAGAAAAGATTGGATTTATACCCCACCAGGGCTTTTTTTGTAGAAAAAGCCCAGCAGGAACTCATTAGCATAATAAGCCACACCCAACAGCAGATACTTGTTAGCGTATTAGGTCACACCCTTGACAGCACAGCCTATTTGCATATTAGGCCGCACCCCCATGTTACCAGAAGTGTGGTCATCCAGCCACACCCACCTTTTGCTTCTTAGTCTGTTTACCTTGTTGTCAAAACCCAGGGCTTTTTTTGCAGCAGGAACTCCTTTGCATGTTAGGTCACACACCCCTAATGTAGCCAATCCTAATGAGTTTCTGCTGTTGGGTGTGGCCTATTATGCTAATGAGTTCCTGCTGGGTGTGGCCAACTCGGGAGCCAGCCGGAACTCCGTTCCTGTGCGTTCCTGCCCAAAAATAGCCCTGTAACCCCACCCTTCACTACCCAAAGGTGTCTCAGAGCGGCTTACAAACTCCTTCCCCTTCCCCTTCCCACAACAGACACCCTGTGAGGTAGGCGGGGCTGAGAGAGCTCTTGACAGAAACTGCTCTTTTTCAAGAACAGCTCTTATCAGAACTACGGCTTGCCCAGGGTCATCCAGCCAGGTGCAAGTGGAGGAGTGGGGAATCAAACCCGGTTCTCCCAGATTAGAGTCCGTGCACTTAACCGCGCTCCATGACAAGCAAAAAAATAACCACCTCAGAATCCCACTGGAAAAGATGTAAGCACTGTGAGATGTATGCCTCTCAGCACCGATGAGGACAATCTCCAGCATTCCATTCAGCGTTAGGTTACCTCACCGATCAACATTCACTCCCAGCACACAGCCGCAGACCACTGGACTAAGCCTCTAACCTCTGTGCACTCATTCACATTGCATGCAAGATACCCTGTGATGGAAAGTTTTCCCCCTGTAGTTCCAAAACCACTCTACCTATACGAGATCTTCACATGATGTCCTCAAAATGCTTTTCCGTCACCTCTCAACCATTCCTATTACATCTGGATCTGCCAACCACTCATGTTCAGTTTAAAAACTGTTTCGTTACTCCTGTGGCTGATGTCTCTTTTAATACAATACAGCCTTACTCAAAACAGCAAGTGTCCTTTTCATAACTTTTCGGAAGCAGCAAACTATAGAAACTGTATGACTAATTTCACACAAGAGCTGTGCCGCGGTCGCGCCTCCCCTTGCCCAGCTTCTATTGGTCAATATCCCACTCGAAGCCGCGCAGCCACATTTTGACCCGCGGCTTCGCCCAATTTTCCCCGTGGTTTCGTGATCCTGTTTTTTGAGGATCACGAAACCCCGGAGCAAATTGGGCGAAGCCACAGGTCAAAATGCGGCTGTGCGGCTTCGAGTGGGAAATTGACCAATAGAAGCAGGGCAAAGGGAGGCGAGATCGCCGCACAGCTCTAGTGTGAAATCAGTCTATGTCTCTAACCCAGTTCTAAACTTCAATGAACAACTTTGCTCACAACATAGGAAGAGAGAAGAGAAGAAGAGAAACACCCACGAAACACATCCCTTTTCACAATGAAAACCATAAGGGTTTCACAACACTCATTTCCCCAGATGACTCATTCTCATTCCCGCACCACCTCTTCAGACTTCCGTCACTACCACTCGCTTTCTAACCAACTTCCCTTGAGACCTCTGCTATAACAGTGTGTGCAGTGCGACCACGACCACATTGAATGACACGGACATCCAGCATAAGATGACTTCGCAGACTGCCCAGGTGTTGATTCTACTCCACGGAGCCCTGTGTGCTGCTTTTTCTGGCCCACGTTGTGTGACCTTGATCACTAGCTACTGTGTGGCATAAGGTATGTGAGACTTTAGTTCCATGTTTGTACCTTTCTACTTTTTGTTGTTCAGTCGCACAGTCGAGTCTGACTCTTTGCGACCCCATGGACCACATCACGCCAGGCCTTCCTGTCTTCCACTGTCCTCTGAAGTTGGCTCAATTTCATGTCCGTTGCATATATGACACTGTCTAACTATCTCATCCTTTGCCGTCCCCATCTTCTTTGACCTTCAATCTTTCCCAGCATCAGGGTCTTCTCGAGTGAGTGCTCCCTTCTAATATGTACTTAACCTGCTTCCAGCCGATGCTTTCGTGACACATCACATCTTCTTAGAGCTCGTTGTATTGCTTTCACAACAGGATTGACTGCATATATATATATATATATATATATTTGAATGTATGTTTGTAAAATGTCATAAAGGATATGAGAATGAGTGATTGCAAAGATGAGGTCAACTTTTTCTTAAGGAAACACAGAGCAGAAACTCATAAACCACATAATTAGGTTTGTGTGCGCATTACTGTTGTGCCCAACAGTAGAACATTGCATTAAAATAATCACGATGCAATTGCTCTTATGAGCACAATAGGGTTGCTGGCTCTGGACTGGGAAGTACCCAGAGAGCTAGGTTGGCAGGAGCTGGAACTAGAGACGGGAGCTCACTCCGTCATGCGGCGCACTCGGGTCTCGAACTGCTGAACTACCGACCTTCCACAGCCTGGTCAGGAACACACAGGAATGGAGTTCCGGCTACCTTCAGAGTTGGCCACACCTACAGCTTCCCCCCCAGGTGCCTCACAAGCTGTGGGGTGCCTGGGGAAGCCAAGCTGATCCAGGGAGGGAAGACAGTTTAAACCGCCTCCCCTCCTCAAGTTCCCCAGGTGCCCCGCAGCTGCGGGGTGCCTAGGGTAGCCAATCCAGAAACTGCCTTCCTTCCCTCGGGTTCTCTATGCGCCCCGCAAGCCATAAGACACCTGGGGAAGCAGATCCTGGGAGGGGGCTGCACTGTCAGGGGTGTGGCCTAATATGCTAATGAGTTTCTGCTGTTGGGTGTGGCCTGTTATGCTAATGATTTCCTGCAGGGCTTTTTCTACAAAAAAAAGCCCTGTTGCCATAGAGTCCACTTTCCAAAGCTGCCATTTTCTCCAGAGAACTGATCTCTGTTACCTGGAGATCAGTTGTAATAGCCGTAGATCTCCAGGAGCCCAACAAAAAAGATTCATTTTGTAGCCAGTGTCATATTGCATGTGCATAAGGGATAAAAAAAAGAACGGGGGGAATATGCAAATCAACGAAAGGAACAAAAAGCTGCTGTTAATTGTAGTTTCCGCCATTTCTGAACATTAATTTTACACATTCTCCACCTTCAAAACAGAAACACACGAGGGTGCAACACGTTCTAGGCAGAATAATGCCTGGAACAATGCAAAAATGAAACGAAAACCTTGGTTGTCGTGGTTTCGACATCTTTATGTGTCCCAAAAACAATGGCACTGTTGAATAACTTGCATGACAGTAAATACCAGCTGGACAATGTCTGTTACTGAAGACTTGTCTCTTGATTGCACAGTCAGAAACAGTGGCTGATTGGCTGCTCAAGTCCACATAGAAATGGTCTAAAAATACAAGAGGAAGATTTCTGATCAGTTGTATGCAGGGGTCATTTCGTAGAAAAAGAGGTGCAGGAGCTCATTAGCACAACTCATTAGCATAACTTATTTGCATGTGCCACACCCCCTGACATCACCGGAAGTGTGTCGGAAGGCAACACCCACCGCTCAGGCTCCACTGGACTGTTTTGGATTGCTAGCTATTGGGGGGGCGGAACGTGCACATCTGTCCTCGCAGAGGAGAGAGAGCTTGTGCCTAAATAAAACTTGGTCTTAAAGGTGTGTCAGTAAACTGTCTTTTGCATTCTATGTATGCTCTGTGTAACTTGCCTGCTGTATGGTGGTGGTGGGGGAGTAGCCTGCAACACTATGTTCCCATCTGTGCGCTTTATCTCTTGTTTTGGCCTTGGAATGTTTTGCTGCCTTCGTAATAGATAAGTCTGTGAGAACAGTTGATGGGGCTGTTCCCAATCTGGCTGGTGTGAACCAAACGGCTGGAATGCTATCCCCCGCCTTGGGTTTCTCCCGCTCGAATTTCTGCTGAGCACGAACTGTATTCATTGGCTTGCCTTTTCTGTTTGAACTGTCTATATCTGTACATGCTTGGCTTTGAGTTTCATTCCTGACAATGACCATGAAAGTGTCTAATAGTGACTTGTAATAAAGCAACCTATTCTTATGAGTCGTTGTGGACTGCAACTGCTCAATTGAACCTGACAAGGTGCCACTGGACTCTTTTGGACTGGGGGGCCGGGGGGGGGCTCTGCAACTTATCTGGCTGCTTCTTGCTCTGACTGAGGGCTGCTGGGAGCAGGGAGTGGGGCTTGTTGCATGTGCCCGCCCCCTGGGCTCTTTACTGCCGGAGCTCCGCTCCTGTGCGCTCCTACAGAAAATGACCCCTGGTGTATGTATATTGAACAGATGACTCACTGGCACATTCAGCTACATCCTGCCCTATCAAAGTCCAGTATCTGGCTTCTCTAGCTAACAAAAGATCTAAAAACTAACAGAGGTCTCAAACAATATTCCCTCTAAGCTGTGGAGACTTGTGAGCAAAAATTCTCCTTTGTGAGCTACTGTCATTAAAGTTGTGTGCAAGAGATTTGGCTACTGCATCAATGAGTGTGCTCTGGAGCCATCCTTCCTGAGCAAAGACAAAAAATGTGTGAGCCGGAGGCTAAAAAACTGTGAGCTAGCTCACACTAACTCAACTTAGAGAGAACACTGGTCTCAAAGTGCTCACAATTAAACACACACACACACACACACACACAACCTGATGCTATTACACCATTTCTACAACTAGGTGGCATTCTCTGGCATGGTGGTGTAACAGTGCTAACGTTTCCTTTTTTAAAAAAAAGGAAGTATACTTTCCTGATGTAAAGAAACAGAGGGTTTCATCACTGCACACACACCCCAAGTCTGTGAAAAGGCAGGCATTTCTTTATTATTTATCACCTTAGACTTATAGCCTGCCCACCCTCGCACAGCAGGGCTCAGGGCAGGTCACAGCATTTAAATTTCATGAGACAATTAAAATTTGACAGTCACATTAAGATTACCTAGCCCTATCTCATCAGATTTCAGAAGCTGAGCAGGGTCAGCCTTGGCCAGTATTTGGATGGGAAACAGTCAAGGAATACCAGGGTCATAACACAGAAGCAGGTAATGGAAAACCACCTTTGTTCATCTCTGGTCATGAAAACCCTGTGGGATCACCATAAGTCAGCTATGACTTGATGGGGGGGGGGGGGAGAACCCTAACTAAGAAAAAAAACCTGACACTTTAACCATCCACCACGTTGGCTCTCATTCAGGGGTCATTTCGTAGAAAAAGAGGTGCAGGAGCTCATTAGCATAACCCATTAGCATAACTCATTTGCATATGCCACGTCCCCTGGCATCACCGGACGTGTGTCAGAAGGCAACACCCACCGCTCAGGCGCCACTGGACTGTTTTGGATTGCTAGCTATTGCGGGGGGATGGGAACATGCAGATCTGTCCTCGCAGAGGAGGGAGAGCTTGTGCCTAAATAAAACGTGGTCTAAAAGGTGCCACTGGACTGTTTTGTACCAGGGGGGGCTCTGCAACTTACCTGGGTGCTTCTTGCTCTGACTGAGGGCTGCTGGGAGCAGGGGGCGGGGCTTGTTGCATGTGCCCGCCCCCTGGCCTCTTTACTGCTGGAGTTCCGCTCCTGTGCGCTCCTGCAGGAAATGACCCCTGCTCTCATTACTGAAAACCCTATAGAGGCTTCGGGGGGGGGGACGGATTTCCTACCAGTTGCGCTCAGGTAGTAACAGTTCTGACTCAGCTGTCCACTTTGATTGAGCAATCCTTGGGGGTACAGTTTGTGAAGAGACTTCTGTGAACTCTAGATCGCGGATCTGGACCCTCAGAGACATCTTGGAGCCACGTACAAGAGGCGAGCTCCGTACATTCTCTGAGTTTGGCTTGTCAGTTGGTCTCTTTCTAAGGGCAATTCTGCACTGGCTTTTCCCTCCAGTTTGGTGTAGTGGTTACGTGCGTGGACTCTAATCTGGGAGAACCGGGTTGGATTCCCCACTCCTCCACTTGCACCTGCTGGATGACCTTGAGCAAGCCATAGTTCTGATAAGAGCTGTTCTTGAAAAAGAGCAGTTTCTGTCAAGAGCTCTCTCAGCCCCACCTACCTCACAGGGTGTCTGTTGTGGGGAGGGGAAGGGAAAGGAGTTTGTAAGCCGCTCTGAGACACCTTTGGGTAGTGAAGGGCGGAGTATAAATCCAATATCTTCTTCTTTTACAAACCCCAAACCCCACCTTGGTACAGAAATTCCCCTCTGCATTGCATGCTGCTTTCACTTCCTTCGATCATCGGATTTTACCATGCCCTTTGCATTGCATGCCACTTTCACTTTCTTTGATCATTGGGTTTTATGGTACCTTCTGCATAGATTTATGGCTATTCAGGGGTGACTGCAGTCAGTATGGTGTTGCCCCGGGGTATTTGAATGTGTTTTCGAGCTGTACCTTTTCCTCAGTGTTGAGAAAATGTGGAGCGAATGCCAGATGCAGAACCAGCCTAAGTCACCAAACTGTTTTGAAATCCCTGGACTTGGGCCCTTTCTGCAGTCTCCTTTTAATCCATGTTCACGACAGTGTCGAGTAGCCACGCCTTTGCTCCATCCACTATTTGCAATTCAAAATACAATTTGTCCAAAAGACCTCAAAGTCCACAAAAAAGGCAGAGGATGCCCCAAAGCACAAAAAAACTTCGAGCAGCCGAAAACGTCCTTCCCAGGTATGCAGACGTTTCAAAGCATTCTTCCTCAGTTGTACGGCTGAAAAATGGAACCCGATTTCCACAGTGATGTAGGCACAGCTCATATCTCAAATGACAGCAAAGTTGGCATTGCGGTTGGTTGCAAGCCTTGTGTATTCAGTAGGGTTCTTTGCACACTTTCTCTATTATTCATACTTGGCTTTTTTCATTGTTCTCAAGCCTTCATTTTTGGTGTCTACAGGAGAAGTCACATCTGCCTTTGGGAAATCTTTGAAGTTATCTTGGACTTCTGAGAGTGGAGCTCTCAGTGAAGATGGAAGTCTTGGATATTCTCTCAATCTGTGAGTCTGATGAGTCTTTTTTGCCCCTTATGGTTTTGAAGGCAAGAAACATTCAGAGGTGGGTTCCATTGCCTACCTCCATGTAGCAAAATCCCTGGATGTCCTTGGTGGTCTCCCATCCAAGGACCTACCAGGGCTGACCCTGCTGAGCTTCCGAGATCTGACAATAGTGGGCTAGCCTGGGACAACCAGGTCAGGGCAGAGATACACAGAGGTGGTTTGCCTTTGCCTGCCTCTGTATAGTGACCCTGAACTCCATTGGTGGTCTCCCATCCAAGTACTAACCATGGCTGACCCTGGTTAGCTTCTGAGATCTGACAAGATTGGACTAGCCTGGGACTGAGCAGTTGGGTTAGAACAGATAAAAGGAAGTATTTCTTCTTCACCCAAAGAGTGATTGATTAACGCATGGAATTCACTGCCACAGGAGGTGGTGGCAGCTACAAGCATGGACGGCTTCAAGAGGGAATTAGATAAACATATGGAGGAGAGGTCCATCCGTGGCTATTAGCCACAAGGTATAGAGAGGAACCCCCAGTCTGGGGCAAGTGATGCTCTGTCTTCTTGGTGCTTGGGGGGGGGAACAGTGAGAGGGCTACTAGTGTCCTGGCCCCACTGCTGGACCTCCTGATGGCACCTGGTATTTTTGGCCACCGTGTGACAGAGTGTTGGACTGGATGGGCCATTGGACTGAACCAACATTGGCTTCTCTTATGTTCTCATGGTCTTATTTTTCTTTCTAAACCACAAGGGGGGGAGGGATAAGAGTCTTGAATTCAGAGCTGAACTTGTGACAGATACTTTTATTCCAGAAAGCAAATTTTTGAGAGCTGGCACAGCATAACAGTTAGGAGTGTGAGCTATGAATCAAGCATTCCCGTTTCAGCCTCAGCGGAGCCACAAACTTCCTTTTAGAGTGTCTTAAATGTGACTACTGTTTTATTTCTAATCCCTTTCTAAAATATTGGCTTATTATAGAATGTGTCTTTTCCAGTTCAGCTGCACATCGAGTCCATATTTTGTATTGTACTATCAACAGAAGTGCAAACATGTGCATATTGTGCTCTTTTGCAGTTGGCAGATTCCTTACCACCCTCTTTCAGCTTTTCCCAAAAAAATTCTGTGTCCAAGAGTCAAATGTGTTCAAGTGTTCCATATGCATGGGGTGACAAAAGTCCACAATTACTTGCCATGACACTCACTGGGTAACTCTTAGGAAGACATCCTCTTTCAGCCTAATTTATTTCACAGTCTTTTATTGTGAGAACACAATAGGGAGCCTCTGAATCCTAGTGTCAGGGGACAACATCAGGAGAAGGCCTCAGCCTCTATGCTCGGTTGTTCGACCTCCAGAGGAACTGGCTGGCCACTGTGTGAGACAGGATGCTGGACTAGATGGACTACTGGTCTGATCTAGCAGGGCTCTTCTTATGTTCTCACAACGGCCTTGGCCTCTATGCCCTGTTGCGGGACCTCCAGAGGAACTGGTTGGCTACTGCGTGAGACAGGATGCTGGACTAGATGGACTACTGGTCTGATCTAGCAGGGCTCTTCTTATGTTCTCACAACGGCCTTGGCCTCTATGCCCTGTTGCGGGACCTCCAGAGGAACTGGTTGGCTACTGCGTGAGACAGGATGCTGGACTAGATGGACTACTGGTCTGATCTAGCAGGGCTCTTCTTATGTTCTCACAACGGCCTTGGCCTCTATGCCCTGTTGCGGGACCTCCAGAGGAACTGGTTGGCTACTGCGTGAGACAGGATGCTGGACTAGATGGACTACTGGTCTGATCTAGCAGGGCTCTTCTTATGTTCTCACAACGGCCTTGGCCTCTATGCCCTGTTGCGGGACCTCCAGAGGAACTGGTTGGCTACTGCGTGAGACAGGATGCTGGACTAGATGGACCACTGGTCTGATCCAGCAGGGTTCTTCTTCCCTCCTCAGGCTCCAGCCCAAACACTCAGGGATTTCTCCACTCAGAATTGGCAACCTTGTGTTGAAGCCTTTTATTATAATAGAAGATGCAGATATGTTCATGCCAATTGGACTTTATTCTAGAACTCCTTTAGGTGTTCAAATTAAGTCCACAAAAAAATTTATTTTTTCTGATGTGAATGCTAGCTTATTCCCAACGCGTTTCCCATACATTTTCTCAAAGAACAGATCTGATTACATTTTGTCCCTGGTGGATACTCTATTACAATTTCAACTGGGACATAGTCCTCTGAAGTGGATCACGCTGAAATAAATGTTTGTGGACTTAATTTGAACACCTAAAGGAGTTGTTCCAAATAGTGTGACTTGGAACTACTATACTCCCACTTCTGTATATTCTTTGAAGAAGATACTTTGTGTATTGACCAATTTGCATGGCACCTCCTTATAAGCGTGCAGGATTCCAGTGTGCATTAATTTGCTTAAAATAATAAGATTATTTGGATTATATATACAGTGTTGATACACAGTTCTTTTTGTTTACTGATCTCATTACTGTGTAGCTCACCTTTGGTATTGCTGTAACTCTCAGATACGCCAGCAAGAAAAAGTCCATAGAGCCATTTTGCTTACACTGTTTTTCTCCACTGTTTCAGTAGTTCCCTTAGGAGTATTAATACTTTGGTATCAAGAGATTCATGCACGTCTTTGCTTATTTGTTCATCTCTCTGAACAGCAGCATCAAACCCATAATCTATTTTCACATTGGGAGGTGGAGGTCCTGCCAACCCAGGAAGTCTGTTTGGTGTAGTGGTTAAGTGCGTGGACTCTAATCTGGGAGAACCGGGTTTGAGTCCCCACTCCCCCACTTGCAGCTTCTGGATGACCCTGGGCAAGCCATAGTTCTGACAAGAGCTTTCCTTGAAAGGGTAGTTCTCTCAGATCTCTCTCAGCCCCACCTACCTCACAGGGTGCCTGTTGTGGGGAGGGGAAGGGAAAGGAGTTTGTAAGCCACTCTGAGACTCCGAGCGAAGGGTAGGGTATAAATCCGATCTCTTCTTCTGTTAAGGTTGTGCTCCAAATGCTTTTCAAGGAAGGACAAAATTATAGAGAAGAATTGGAGACACCCCTAATCCTTACAGTATTGCAATGACTCGTCCACTATGGTCATCTTCCAAGGTCCTGCTTTGGGTGCCCCCATCTTCTAAGATGAGGTAGGTGGCAACCCAGGAGAGGGTCTTCTCAGTCAAGGCACCAGAACTCTGGAACTCTCTCACTAGGGAAATTAATTCCTTCACTATAGTCTTTCACCAGTGGGTGAAGACGTCCTGTTTGGTATTCCACAGTGGTCCCTCTTTCTTGCCCAATGTTTTGTATATCTTTATTAGGGATGTGCATTCGGTTCATCCGAACCGAATGCACCCCCGAAAATGGCCCATTCGGACCCCTTTCAGGCCTCTGCAGGCCAATTCAGATTCTCGATTTCTGAATTGGCTTGCCGCCGAATTGCCGCCGAATTTCGGCAGCAATTCGGCCCCATTATATCCTATGGGCCATTGAAGTCAATGGTGAAAACATAGGGTATATTCTGGGGGTTGAAGGGAAAGGGGTTTGAGGGAGAGGCTCCAAACTCACAGGGTAGCTGCTGGAGCCTCTCCCCAAGATACCAACCATGTTTGAAGAACATTATACTAGGGGGTCCAATTCTATGGGCCCCCAAACAGGTTGCCCCTATGCCCTGTAATGTTCTCTATGGTGGGAAAAAAGTAACCTACAGTCCAAAACTGTAACATTTGATTTCAAAAGAGGGAACTTTACAATAATGAAGGGAATAGTAAAAAAAAAAGAAGAAGCTGAAGGGGAAACACAAGAGAGTCAAATCCCTAGAGGATGCTTGGAAGCTATTTAAAACCACACTAATTGAAGCCCAACTGGAGTGCATTCCAAAGGTGAGGAAAGGCACTGCCAGGTCTAAAAGAAGGCCTGCATGGCTAACAACATGAGTAAAGGAAGCTATAAAAAGTAGAGAGACCTATTTTTAAAAGTGGAAGGTTTGCCCCAATGAATTGAACAGGGGGGACCACAGGCTCCGGCAAAAGAAATATAAGTTAATAATTAGGCATGCAAAAAAGGATTTTGAGAAGCGGGTTGCTAAAAAGATCAAGACAATAAACATTTTTAAAGATATATCCAGAGCAGGGAACCAGCCAGAAAAGCAGTGGGACCTTTGGATGACAAAGGAATAAAGGGATTGCTAAAGGAAGATGGGGAGATGGCAGAGAAGCTCAATGCCTTTTTTGCTTCTGTGTTTACTGTGGAAGGTGTGGGGCAGGTACCCATGCCACAGCCCCTATTGTCTGGAAGGGAGTATGAAGAATGACCACCCGCCCAGCCACCCCTCTCCCTCCCCTCTTACCTGATTTAAAGGGCTTCAGCTGGTCGGCGAGGACCATGTGGCCCGCCGACCAGCTGGATATCACTTTCTGGCAAGAGGGAGGGAAGGGGAGGTCGTGGGCACAGGCTCCACACATAAAAAGACCCTTTAAAAGGTGTTTTTTCCCCCGAATGGAGCCTGTGCCTGCGACCCATCCCTCCCTCCTGTTGGATTTAAAGCGCCATCCAGGTGGCCGCTGAGCCACATGGTCCCTGCCAACCAGCTGATGCCCTTTAAATTAGGCAGAAGGGGAAGGAGAGGGGTGGCCAGGTGGGTGGTCACTCTCAGGGAGCGGGCAGGGGGGCGGGGCTTCCCCCACCAACTAGCTCAGCAGGGGCAGATTGAAACTCCCAGAAGCAGGGGAAACCCCACCCAGACCTGGGGGATGGCAACCCTATCAACTGAAACGACAACTGAGCAGAGACATGACTGAGATTTACAAAATTACGTGTGGGGTAGAGAAGTTGGAGATAGAAGCCCCTTTCTCCCTTTCTCACAATACAAGGATTCATGGGCGCTCAGTGATATGAAGGAGCTTAGAATAGATACAAGGAAGTACTTCTTCAACCCAAGAGTAATTCACACGTGGAATTCACTGCCACGGGAAGTGGTGGCAGCTACAAGCATAGATAGCTTCAGGCCTTCTCCGTTTAACTCTTATTTCTGGTCTCCTCAGGAATAGTCAGTTTCTTCCACCTGAAAGGACTCCGTGTGCAAGAGGACAACACCTCAAAAGCGGTGACTTCACAATGACTCAGTCGAACGAAACATTCCTTCAAGACTCAGGGATTTCACAAAATGTTTCCGATTACTTTTCAAACTTCTTTGAAGCAAACGTTGAATCATATATACTGAGTGGTTTCGTTATCATTATCTCCATCCTTGGAATGGCCGGCAATGGGATTGTCTTCTGGTTTCTCTGCTTCCACCTGAAGAAGAATTCCTTTGTATTCATCACCCATTTAGCCATAGCTGATTTTGGTCTCCTGTTTGTTTCTTGCAGCAAATACCTGCTTGTCCTCAGTGTTCATCTCCATAGCTATTTCAACGAGGCAGTTAATATAATGGATACATGTTTATTCGCCTTTTACTGCTTCATGCTTTATGCCAGTGGATCTTTCCTTATAGCCATCAGCATGGATCGGTGTTTGGCTGTCCTCTTCCCAATTTGGTACCGATGCCACCGTCCAAAGGCGATGCTCCCCAAGATTTCTGCCTTTCTCTGGACTCTAGCTTGCTTACTTACGGGGCTTGTGCTCTTTTCTGTTTTTTGGTATGGACATTTGTTACTCAGTATGATCATTTTTTACTTTTTCGAATCTTTTATAATCATACCCACTTTGATACTGTCCGTCAAGGTCTATTGTTACTCTCGCCTACGTCGGCGAGGAAGGCTACTCAAAGCCGTTTTGCTTTCACTATCCTTCTTCATCATCACCGTGTTCCCCCAAGGTTTCTTCTTCTTCATACAGGATACGAAGAAGGCACACATACTGCATGCGTTGCTCAACTCTCTGAACAGCAGCGTTAATCCTGCCATTTACGTTTTCTTTGGGAGACGGCGGTCCGACCCATCCAGGACATTGGTGAAGAATGCACTTCGGAGAGTTTTCAAGGAAGAGGAAGATACTAGAGAAGAAGGACAATCCTCGGAGAATCAGATTCCGTTGTGAGGATTTCTTCAAACCGTGAATCGTATGGTCTTGTGAAGATCCAGTTGTGGTAGCAGAGCTTTCTGTAAGTCAGAGAAATGACAACATAAGTAAAAATAAATTGATAAGCATGGTACTGAAGTAACTTCCTGGTTAACAACTGGGCAACCCATTTGTCTTGTATGCCCCCGGTGGCCACCAGAGGCATAGCAAGGTCCAGCCCAGAAGAAAAATGGCTCACAGTTTAACCTTTGTCTTCAGAGGCAGTCTGTCAGGGAGACCTCTCCAATTAGAGGGAAATCTTTGGTAAACATAAAGGCTCGCTGAAAAACTAAAATGAAGCCACTATTGCGGAATGCTAATCTGCAAGTGGGACATGGAGACCTCCTAAAACTACCGCCTTTCCCCAGACTAATTCCGGGTCTGTCATTATGGAAGATCCTCTTTCTTCCTCCGTGCCAAAGTTTAGTTTGCAGGCAATCCTCTTTTAAAGTGTCACACTATTTGTAAGTCTCTCCCTCCTAAACTTGTCTTATGTCAGTAGAAGTTTATTTTCCCATTCTTATAGAAGTGGATCTCTTTTAGCTCTCTCTTTTTCATAACAAACGCTCTTTTTGGTTTTGCGATCAGCTGTTCTCTTAAAGCCCCACCTTCAGGGCTCAGGCATTTCTTTAGTCTTGATACCAAATTATAATATAGCAGCCATTGAATATTTAAAACTTGACTTTCTCCCCAAAAAATCATTTATATTTCTCATGTTCTTATCTCCATTGAGGCCATAGCAGAGAATCTGAGTAGCTCAATAAATTCTTACTCTTTTGTTTTCGGGACAATCTTTCTGACTTCTTATAACTGTGTAAGCTTTACCGGGATCTGCTAATTCTAATTTGCAATCTATCTTGGCCACTCTGCCAACATTCTTTCGTCTCCATTTTGGGAATATAAAGGGTTTAATTTTGGCTCCACATCCATTCTGTTTTTGTTTTAACAATCTACATGCTCAGGCCCCCTTCAGTCTGGCTTCTACCAGCCAGAAAAGAAACTCTATACATGCTCAAAGGAACTGTTTCTTGGTGCAGAGCTTGTGCCAGAGACAATCATAGAGAATCATACAGAATGATAGAGTTGGAAGATACCTTCAGGGTCATCTAGTCCAACCCTCTGCACATTGCAAGAAACAAATACCTGCCCCCACACCTCCAGTGACCCCTGTTCCTTGCCCAAAAGATGACTAAAACTCTCCAGGATCTCCAGCCAAACTGGCCTGGAGAAAAATGGCTTCCTGACCCCAAAGCGGTGATCAGCATTTCCCTGGGCGTGTAAGAAAGGACCATGAGAGCTAAGCACTGATGCAACCCTTCCTGCCCTCCCTCTCGTGATCTGCCTAAGTTCACAGAATCAGCATGGCTGTCCGATGGACATCTAGCCTCTGTAAGAAAACATCCAAAGAACCTATATGTCTGACTATGTACAGGTTTTCTGTTCCCAAAGTCTGTAAATCCCAAAATTACATGGTCAATACTACCCAGGGTGCCCACTACTTTGACCTTTTCAACCAGTTCTTTCCTGTTGGTAAGAATCAAGTCCAAGATAGCAGATCCCCTTGTTTCCCTCCCCACTTTCTGGAAAACGAAGTTGTCAGCAAGACAAGTCAGGAATTTTTAGCAGAGTTGGACTCCCAACAGATATCTGGGTAACTGAAATCTCCCGTGACCACCATGTGCTGTCTCTTTGAGAACTTTGTAATCTGTTCTACAAATGTCTCATCCAAGTCCTCTGCCTGGCTTGGTGGTCAAAACGTTTTGTTTCATCTGGATGTGAATTATATTTCTCTTGAATTGAATATATATATATATTTGGACTCTGCTGCTGTTTAGATAGCTTTTGTACACTGGCTGTGCTTTGTGTTTTTGATTGTCTTTTAAAAATGTTTATAGCAATATCATTTTTATGGGTTTTATGTACTTAGTGTCATACACTGATTTGAACAATTGTAATTGAACCACAGTTGAGAAAGGGCAGTTTCTGCAGAGTAGAGCCCAGAGCCTTTTGAGCAATCATAGCGTTCCGCCCAAACCACTCCCACTCTTTAACATAATAAATGCTACGAATCCAAGCTACATTATTTCTAACATCCCTGAACTGTCAAACATCGTCAGTCTGATGGCTGGAATCTTCTTTTTGGGATCCAGTTTCTTGGGGGAGAGGGAGTGACTCAGCAGATTTATTTAATTAAAATCCATGGGGTATACAAATCAAATTAATCAATCAATAAATATTTTAAAACCTGGAACATGGATGCACACACGAATCTGCCTTATATTGAATCAGACCATCAGTCCAACAAAGCCTGGGTTTGCCAGGTCCCCTCCTTCCTACAGTGGGGGGATTTGGAGGGTGTCCTGGGGGTGGGAAGGGATGTCCCCAAGCCCTGCCCCCAAGCCCCATCCCCCAAGAGTGACTACCCGCCCGGCCACCCCTCTTCCTCCCCTCTTACCTGATTTAAAGGGCTTCAGATGGTTGGTTGGGACTATGTGGCCTTCTGACCAGCTGGATGATCTTTTTACGAGTGGAGCCTGCACCTGTGACCGTCCCTTCCCTCCCTCCTGTTGGATTTAAAGCACTGTCCAAGTGGTCGGTGGACCACGTGGTCCCCGCCAACCAGTTGATGCCCTTTAAATCAGGCAGGAGGGGGTAGGGGGTGGCCGGGTGGGTGGTTGCTCTCAGGGGGTGGGGCTTCCCCCACCCACCAGCTTAGCGAGGGCAGATTGAAGCCCCCAGAAGCGGGGGGAACCCCACCCAGCCCTGGCGGGTGGCAACCCTATCAAGGACTATGAAAAAGGGTTAAAGAGGTTAGGGCTCTTTAGCTTGGAGAAACGGCAACTGAGCAGAGATATGATTGAGATTTACAAAATTACATGTGGGGTAGAGAAGCTGGAAATAGAAGCCCCTTTCTCCCTTTCTCACAACACAAGGATTGATGGGTGCTCAGTGAAATGAAGGAGCAGTAGGCTTAGAATAGATACAAGGAAGTACTTCTTCAACCCAAGAGTAATTCACACGTGGAATTCACTGCCACAGGACGTGGTGGCAGCTACAAGCATAGATAGCTTTAGGCCTTCTCCATTTAACTGTAAATAATAAATAAATTGTAAAGAATAAATTTCTGGTCTCCTCAGGAATAGTCAGTTTCTTCCACCTGAAAGGACTCCGTGTGCAAGAGGACAACACCTCAAAAGCAGTGACTTCATAATGACTCAGTCGAACGAAACATTCCTTCAAGACTCAGGGATTTCACAAAATGTTTCCGATTACTTTTCAAACTTCTTTGAAGCAAACGTTGAATCATATATACTGAGTGGTATCGTTATCATTATCTCCATCCTTGGAATGGCCGGCAATGGGATTGTCTTCTGGTTTCTCTGCTTCCACCTGAAGAAGAATTCCTTTATATTCATCACCCATTTAGCCATAGCTGATTTTGGTCTCCTGTTTGTTTCTTGCAGCAAATACCTGCTTGTCCTCAGTGTTCATCTCCATAGCTATTTCAACGAGGCCATTTATATAACGGATATATGTTTGTTCATCTTTTACTGCTTCATGCTTTATGCCAGTGGATGTTTCCTTATGGCCATCAGCACGGATCGGTGTTTGGCTGTCCTCTTCCCAATTTGGTACCGATGCCGCCGTCCAAAGTCGATGCTCCCCATGGTTTCTGCCTTTCTCTGGGCTCTAGCTTGCTTGCTTACAGGGCTTGTGCTTTTTTCTGTTTTTTGGTACAAACATTTGTTATTCAGCATGATCATTTTTTACGTTTTTGAATCTTTTGTAATCATACCCACTTTGATACTGTCCGTCAAGGTCTATTGTTACTCTCACCTACGTCGGCGAGGAAGGTTCCTGAAAGCCGTTTTGCTTTCACTATTCTTCTTCATCGTCACCGTGTTCCCCCAAGGTTTCTCCTTCTTAATGCAGGATAAGAAAAAGGCATACATACTGCATGCATTGCTCAACTCTCTCATTCTTCTTCATCGTCACCGTGTTCCCCCAGGGTTTCTCCTTCTTAATGCAGGATACGAAGAAGGCATACATACTGCATGCGTTGCTCAACTCTCTAAACAGCAGTGTTAATCCTGCCATTTACGTTTTCTTTGGGCCCACTGCGAATCAGATTCCATTGTGATGGCTTCTTCAAACTCTGTATCGTTATGGTTTATATTGCTGGCTATGCGCTGTAACAAAAAAAAATCATTCATTCATTCAAACTCTGAATCGTATTGTCTTGTGAAGATCCAGCAGAGTTGTGATGGCTTCTTCAAACTCTGTATCGTATTGTCTTGTGAAGATCCAGCAGATCTTTCTCTAAGTCAGAGAAATGGCAACATCAGTAAAAAAAAATAACCTCCAGGTTAACAACTGAACAACCCCCTTGTCTTGTATGCCCCCGGTGGCCACCAGAGGCATAGCAAGGTGCAGCCCAGAAGAAAAATGGCTCACGTTTTAAATCCTTGTCTTCAGAGGCATACTGTCTGGGAGACCTCTCCACTTAGTGGAAAATGTTTGGTACATATAAAGACT
>NW_015173217.1:11035-15992 GCF_001447785.1 Gekko japonicus | reverse complement strand
AATGCTAATCTCCAGGCGGGACCTGGAGACCATTGCTCCCTCTAAGCTGTGCAGTCTTGTTAGCAAAAATGCTACTTTGTGAGCTACTGGCATTAAATTGGTGAGCGAGGGATTTGGTTACTGCATAAACTAGTTTGCTCTGGATCCATCCTTCCTGAGCTAAGACAAAAATGTGTGAGCCAGAGGCTAAAGAACTGTGAGCTAGCTCACACTAACTCAGCTTAGAGGGAACACTGCAGTGGAGACCTCCCAAAATGACAGCCTTTCCCCAGACTAATTCCTGGTCTGTCTCTTTCTTCCTCCGTGCCAAAGTTTAGTTTGCAGCCAATCCTCTTTCAAAGTGTCACACCATTTGTAAGTCTCTCCCTACTAAACTTGTCTTATGTCAGTAGAAGTTCATTTTTTCCCACTCTTATAGAAGTGGGTCTCTTTTAGCTCTTTCTTTTTTTCATAACAAGTGCTCTTTTTGGTTTTGCGGTCAGGTGTTCTCTTCAATCCCCTCCTTCAGGGCTCAGGCATTTCTTTAGTCTTGATACCAATTTATAATATAGCAGCTATTGAATATTTAAAACTTCACTTCCCCCCCGAAAATCATTTATATTTCTCATGTTCTTATCTCCATTAAGGTCATAGCAGAGAATCTGAGTAGCTCAGTAAATTCTTACGCTTTTGTTTTCGGGACAATCTTTCTGACTTCTTAACATTGTGTAAGCTTTACCAGGATCTGCTAATTCTAATTTGCATCATGTCTTGACTACTCTACCAACATTCTTTCTTCTACATTTTGGAAATATAAAGGGTTTAATTTTGGCTGCACATCCATTCTGTTGTGTGTTTTTTTTAACAATCTACATGCCCAGGCCTGCTTCATCCTCGTTTCTACCAGCAGGAAAAGAAACTCTGTACATGCACAAAGGAACTGTTTGTTGATGCAGAGCTTGTGCCAGAGACAGTGCTCTTTCTTGTGTTGTGATCTTTTTGGCCAACTTCTTAATCGGTGTACAAGCTTGCCCACGTCTGCGTTTAATTTTGGCTGCACATCCATTCTGTTTTTTTTTTTAAACAATCTACATGCCCGGGCCTGCTTCATCCTCATTTCTACCAGCAAGAAAATAAACTCTGTACATGCACAAAGGAACTGTTTGTTGATGCAGAGCTTGTGCCAGAGACAGTGCTCTTTCTTGTGTTGTGATCTTTTTGGCCAACTTCTTAATCGGTGTACAAGCTTGCCCACGTCTGCAAATCTTGCTATATTCTTTCATCTTTTTTTTTACATTCTGTGCATGCACAGAGACACTGTCAAATGTGCCCCCCTCTTCCTACATTGCATTGTGTTTTAATGTGTCATTATTCCAGTCCTTCAATTCTGTGCTTCATTAATGCTTTTGTGTGCATTTCCTGTGATCTAGTATGTGCTAGTAATCATTAAGAGTTTTACCTTCTGTATATGCTAATGTGATTGCATTTGATTTGGTTCTCATATATATGTATCTGCCGCCTCGTTGTCCTATCCCAGTTCCCAGAGTTGTGCATATCTAAAAGACCTAGTGCTGGTCATCATGTTACAGGCGCCCGCAGTCATGGGAAAGCACTTGCCGGCTTCTTCTGCCCTTCCTTGGGGTGCCTTGGGTTTCCGCTTCCCCCAGCCACATCCTTATTCCTGTATGTTCTTACGGATGCAAATATCTGAAGCGGCCGCTCACCCTACGGACTTTGCCAATGGACTGTACAGTGGACTTCGTACCAGGTGTGAATGCTTCCTGGGCTGTTTCATGCTTTCCACGCAGCCCCTTTCCCAAAAGGACTTTTTATTTAGAACCAGCAACAACTTTCAGCATTCTGAACTCCCCTGCAAGTCTTGTTTGTATTAGGACACTGGGGAAGGGAGATCTTTCAAGGTAGTGACCGTTGCAGACTTTTCTGTCCGGTCACAATGGACTTTGGGATGGGATGGGAAGAGAAAGGAAAAGTTTTCTACCTCCATGGATTTTTGGTATCTGGGGGGTGGGGGGGAGACTTCAATATCTTGTGTACTCATGTTGTTCTATGACAAACAGGGACTGTCCCTGACTGATTGAAATGAAATAGTGCCTTGTTGCAAGTATGAATTGCCCATACCTGCTGACATGATTTGTCTGTTGATGTACCTTTATTAATTCATGATGTGCCATGTATTCCATTGATGTATTCAGTCAAAGTTGCTTACATGTCAATCAGTTACATACTACAGGTATCCTTTTATCAGCCTAGGATCCAACCAATATGGGCCCCGGTCACACGGGGGAAATTGGCGTGGCCAAAGTGCGGCTTTTTAGAGCCGCACCAAAAGAGACACATGGCGGCGGGATCAGACAGGTCCCCTGAGCTGCCGCGCAGTTGCTCCCCGGCACGATCAGATGCCGGGGGGGGGAGCCACGGAAGGGAGAGCAAGGCAGCCGGCTGCACATGTGTGCACATGCGCAGTTTGGCTCCTGAAGATGGGCGCGCCGGCGATCCCACAGCTGCGCTTGCTGCGGCGTTTCAGGTTGGTCCTACTATTTCCTTGGGGTTTTTTTACTGCGCGTTTTCGGCCTGAAGGGACAGATTGGGGATGGGTGCCATGATGTTGTGGTGTGATCACGCCCATTTGCTGCGCCCCTCTTGTGGGCCAAAACCTCCCGTGTGACCGGGGCCATGGCTTTGCTGTCCCTATTCTGCTTTTGTTAATTTGTTGTTCAGTCGCACAGTCGAGTCCGACTCTTCACAACCCCATGGACCACATCACGGCAGGCCTTCCTGTCTTCCGCCGTCCTCTGAAGTTGGCTCAATTTCATGTTCGTTGCATCGATGACACTGTCTACCCATCTCATCCTTTGCCGTCCTCATCTTCTTTGACCTTCAATCTTTCCCAGCATCAGGGTCTTCTCCAAGGAGTGCTCCTCATGTGGTGGCCAAAGTATTTGAGCTTCAGCTTCACTATCTGGCCTTCCAGGGAACAGTCAGGGTTGATTTCTTTTAGGATTGACTGATTTTGTTAATAGCTATGTGTTTTAAAGATTACCTAGAGTTGGCATTAAGCATTACCTAGAGTTAGCATTAATACATTAGTCATTCCCCCCCCCTTCTGTATTTCTTTTATACATGTGGCCCGGGGGCCGAATCAGGCCCTTGGAGGGCTGCAATCTGGCCTGCAAGGCTCTGGCTGTTTCCTGCTTCCTTTTCCAGTTCTGCTGCCGTAATAACTCATAGCAAGAGGTGTCAGTTATCAGACACTGTTAAATAAACAAAATATTCCAAGAGCACTAATGTTTTAAGCATGATTTTATTTTAAGTAAAAAAAACCCCGCCCTTTGTGTTTGTGTCCTTTATAAAGTTTATATCTCCGCTACCTGGCATTACATTTTATGACACACATGGCCCAGCCCAGCAAGGTCTCATTTAGGTCAGATCCGGCCCTCATAACAAATGAGTTCGACACCCCTGCCTTAAACTAAAGGTCTGAAGGGAACTATAGCAGATCCACACTATACCCCAGCCTCTTGATAGTTCTGCCTTTGTGGCTAATTCCCCAATCAACACAAAGGCGAGGTATTTATTTAATAAAGCTGTCTTGGGGTAACAGGTGGACTGTGAGCTAAATATATGCAGGCAGTGTGATGCAGCAGCAAATAAAGGCTAATGTGGTCTTGGGGTGTATCAACAATGGCACAACATCCAAATCTAATGATGACATAATCTTGCTGGACATTGCATTGGTCAGGCCACACCTGGAGTACTGTGTGCAGTTCTGGAGGCCTCACTTCAGAAAGGATATGGCCAGAATGGAGCGGGTGCTGAGGAGAGCGACGAGGATGATCGGGGGTCTGGAGACCAAGCCTTGTGAGGAAAGGCTGAGGGACTTGGGAATGTTCAGTCTGGAGAAGAGGAGGCTGAGGGGGGACATGAGTGCTCTCTTGAAGGTGTTAAAAGGCTGTCATCTTGAGGATGGCAGTGAGCTGTTCCTGTTGGCAGCAGAGGAGAGGACTCACAATGATAGGACCCCACCCCTTTACAGTAAGAGTAGGTCAGCAGTGGAATCAGCTGCCTCTGGAGGTGGTGAGCTCCCCTTCACTGGCAGTCTTCAAGCAGTAGCTGGACGAACAATTGTCAAGGATGCTTCAGAGTGATCCTGTACTGAGCAGGAGGTTTGACTAGATGGCTTCTATGTCCCCTTCTAACTCTATGATTCTATCGGTGCAGAGCTACATCCTGCAAGAATCCCGCTCTGCCTCTGGAAATCCTCGACATGAACACATGTACAGAACACATATGATATTACAAAATGCCATTAGCCTCCAGTGCTTTCTCCTCCAAAGGGAGCCAACCCAAATTAACATTATTGCTGGAATCTCTCACTGTTTGAGGGAATGAGATGTACATGTTGATGCTAAGAATGCTCAATGTCCTCACTGGAATTTTATCCCTTGGTTTTGCAGTTCCAAGAGACTGGATTCCGTTTCTGAAATGAAACCCCCGCATTAGAGTCCTCGCTTGCTGCTTTGATTTTTTTACTCTCAAATGTTGTGCAGATTATTTTGTGTTATGTATCTTGCTGTGGGTTTCAGTTCTCGCTGTTCCTTGCCCCCTTATCTATGTGACTGCCACCCAAGGTCACACCAGCAGCTGCATGTGAAGGAGTGGGGAATCCAGTCCTGTTCTCCTATATTAGAGTCACAGTCTTAAACAGTACACCAAACTGGATCCCTAGCACAGGTTTGCATTGGGAAGAAGAAGAAGAAGAAGAAGAAGAAGAAGAAGAAGAAGAAGAAGAAGAAGAAGAAGAAGAAGAAGAAGAAGAGGAGGAGGAGGAGGAGGAGGAGGAGGAGAAGAATGTTTGCATTGGGAAGAAGAAGAAGAAGAAGAAGAAGAAGAAGAAGAAGAAGAAGAAGAAGAAGAAGAAGAAGAAGAAGAAGAAGAAGAAGAAGAAGAAGAGGAGGAG
>NW_015173217.1:0-9506 GCF_001447785.1 Gekko japonicus | reverse complement strand
GGGGGGGGAAATCCAAGGCCTAAGAGCTCAGTTTTTCAAGCTACAATAATGTGCAGGGCTAGGCTTTGAAAACATTTACAAAGGATCCCAAGTGCAAGTGTCAATTTCCTCTTCATCTGAAATACTGGGATGCCATTTCCTCCACATTTAGGAGGATGCTGTATCTGCCAGGGAAAGGAAGAGTCTCTTGCCCTTGGCTAATGGGATATAGGATAGTCAACAGGGAGGAAGTACTGTAATCTAGACTTATTTAGGAGGATGCTGTATCTGCCAGGGAAAGGAAGAGTCTCTTGCCCTTGGCTAATGGGATATAGGATAGTCAACAGGGAGGAAGTACTGTAATCTAGACTTTGTGCCCCCATCATTGCTGGCCCAAGAGGAAACGTCTCTTGCACATTCTTTGCCCAGTATTGGATGCTCATTCCAGGACGGAGAAGTTCTTCTCATTCCACAGAAGTGGTGATGCGGTCCTGAAGGATAACATCAGAAGCCTTTTTCTCTGTCTTGCTTTTATTTGGCTGCTTTTGGATTGCAAGAAGGTAGGGCATACTTTGCATGAAATCTCTTCTTGTTTTTGTTTTTTTCCCCCTCCCTCTTTTTTGGGCTACACCTCTCTCTCTCTTTTCTGTTTAATTCCATGGATCTTTCAGGGGATAATGCTCCCTCTAAGCTGTGGAGTCTTTTAAGCGAAAATTCTATTTTGTAAATTACTGGCATTGAAGTTGTGAGCGAGCGATTTGGCTACTGCATACATCAGTTTGCTCCATAGCCATCCTTCCGGAGCGAAGACAAAAATGTGTGAGCCGGAGGCTAAAAAGCCGTGAGCTGGCTCACACTAACTCAGCTTGGAGGGAACACTGGATGTCTCCGCCCCCCCAAAAAACAAATAGGAGTCAGCAAAACTGTCATTGGAAGGGGAGACCATACCAATGGGAAGGGGGGGTATCCTAATTCTTTCCCTTCGTGGAAATGTACCTCTCTATTCTGCTTTCATTGTTGTTATTTTCCCCCAGTTGGGTAGGAATAAAATGTTATCTCCATAAAACTGTATAGACAAAGAATGTATCACACAAAAAAGAGCAATGGGCAGCCTTCAACACTTCAACTTCACACTGCTTTCACCCTTGAAATTTCCCCACAGGAGAGGCCGTGGCTCAGTGGCTCAGTGGCTCAGTGCCAGAGCATTTGCTTGGCATACGGAAGGTCCCAGGTTCAATAACCAGTGACTCCAATAAAGATGGTTATAGGCAGTGTCCCTCTAAGTTGAGTTAGTGTGAGCCAGCTCACAGTTTTTTTAGCTTCCAACCCACATATTTTTTATCTTCACTCAGGGAGGATGGCTCCAGAGCAAACTAACGTATGCAGCAGCCTGATCGTTCACTCACAACGTTAATGCCAGCAGCTCACAAAGTAGAATGTTTGCTCATAAGACTCCACAGCTTACAGGGAACACTGGTTATAGGTGACTAGAAATAATGCCCGTTGCGGAAATAAATACAACGGGATCTAGAAAGAGGCTCTGGGAGAGTGCTCTGGCTTTGGGCAAACAGTGTCAGTTTCCTGTGGCGACCTCAGCAGGGTTTAATGACAGAGTCCACTGTTTTCTCCAGAGGGACTGATCTCTGCTACCTGAAGAGCATTTGTATGTTTGAGTTATCTGTAGCCCTCACCTGGAGAGTGGTAACCATTGTTACCCATTCTCCTCTCCCCTATCCAACTGCCTTGCGGGGGGGGGGGGGGGTTTGGGGGGGGGAATGGCCTGAAGTCCAATCAGCTTCCATATGCAAAATACCAGGTTGTCGCAGCAGTTGTGGTGTGGGCGGGACCCGGGCTTTGCCTTCTGATTGGTGGCGATATATGCTGAGGAGCAGTGCCATCAGCCATACACTAAGGGAGTGCATTTTAGAATTAGAACTTTGGCACCCACTATTCAATTATATATAAGGAGAGATGTGAAGGTCCTAAGCCTGAGACCCTGGAGAGCCACTGCCCATCAGAGTAGACAGTACTGACCTTGATGGACCCAGGGCCTGATTCAGCATAAGGCAGCTTCATATGTTCATGTTTCCAAATATGGATTGTTAGACCAGAAATGATGCCCAGTGGACTTAAAAAGATCAAATCACATGGGGAAGAGAGGAGGCATCCGTCACTCAATGCCCACCACTTTGCTGATACAGAAACAGAGTTCTTCAGGAATTGGGAGAGGCTGTGATTCAGTGGAAGAGCATCTGCTTGTCAAGCAGAAGGTCCCAAGTTCAATCCCCCGAATCTCCAGTTAAAGCAGGTGATGTGGAAGACCTCTTCTTGACACCTGGGAGAGCGGATGCCAGTCTGAGTAGACAATACTGACCTTGATGGAGCAAGGGCCTGATTCCGTATAATGCAGCTTGGTGTGTTGATGTGTAAGTGAGTGAGATGCCTTTCCTTCATTTAGTGAAAACACAAATGGACAGACTTCACAAAAGCTCACACTGGTGCAATTTGTGAAGCCATTAGGAATAGCTCTAGAGTTGCTTCCACTTATTCGGTACAAAGTCATATCACACTGAGATCAGAAGGCTTAAATGTTGCTTGGTGAAGAGTTGGGTTGTTGTCATGTCCTATTTGTGGGTCTCCCATAAGTCCCTGAACTAATTAGACCTTTTGTCTGGGGGTGCAGGAATGACTTTATGATCTTATGTTTTGACATGCATGACGGAAAGGATGCTTGCCCCCGATTTGAAGAAGAGTCCGCATGGCCAGAGCAATGGTATTCCCAGTAGTCATGTATGGCTGCGAGAGTTGGACTATAAGGAAGGCCGAGCGCCGAAGAATAGATTCTTTTGAACTATGGTGCTGGAGAAGACTCTTGAGAGTCCCTTGGACTGCAAGAAGATCAAAACAGTCAATCCTAAAAGAAATCAACCCTGACTGTTCCCTGGGAGGCCAGATAATGAAACTGAAGCTCAAATACTTTGTCCACCGAATGAGAAGGGAGCACTTACTGGAGAAGACCCTGATGCTGGGAAAGATTGAAGGTTAAAGAAGATGGGGACGGCAAAGGATGAGATGGTTAGACAGTGTCATCGATGCAACGAGCATGAAATTGAGCAAACCTCAGAGGACGGCAGAAGACAGGAAGGCCTGGCGGGATCTGGTCCATGGGGTCGCGAAGAGTCGGACCCGACTGTGCGACTGAACAACAACAAAAAGGTTGAAGAAGGGAAGGTTTTCATATCCCACTTCTCTCTACCTCATGAAATCTCAGTGTGGCTTACTATCAACATTCCCTTCCTCCCCCCACAACAGGCACCTTATGTGAGTCACATGGAGTCCAGAGAGTTCTGAGAGAACTCTGACTGGCCCAAGCTCAACCAGCAGGCGTCCTGCGGAGGAGTGGAGAATCAAACCTATTTCTCCAAATCAGAGTCCACCATTCTTAACCACCACACCACGCTGGCTCTCTGTATGATTGGGGAAGAACCAGTTACTTCTTCACCAGGAGATTGTGACATCTGCAGATAATCAGAACCTTTTGTCTCTTCTGCTACAGTACACATGAAGAAAGTGGAAGCATCGTCTAATTTTGGAAACTGTCGTGATCACAGACTGTGGTGGCTCTTACATTAGTCTGCTTCTTGTTTTGGCTGCAGTGGTCTTATACCTCTGTGAAATATGCTTGTGGTTCCTGAAAATGTTCGTCTCTGCAGTTTTGGAGGGAGTTTTGCAACCCACCTTAGATAGTCTGGGTCTCTCATTAACAGATTTTAGTTGAGAACTTGGGAGATCTGCTGGACTTAACTATTTTTTTCAGGAAAAGAAGGTAAACCCGGCAGCAAAAAAGAGCCTTTTCTCAACTTCATACAGCATGAAAATCGTTCCTTTTCTTGGATTCAATTGATTCAGCTACGGTAATCAAATTGCATCAATTCAAGAGGGCATTTTTCATAAACAGGAGGGCATTTCAATAAATGGAACAGAAATGTAGCTAAATCAATTTCTTCAGGAAGGGCATTTTCTATTTTGTGTAATAATATTTTAATTTAATTGTTTATGAAATGTTGAGGTAGCTATTCCCCCCTCCCCAATATTGCATTGTTTATTGTCATATAAGATAAGTCTGTATTCCAGTGTTCTCTAATTGTGAAATCCCATTTATGTGAAATAGCATACTGTTTCTGATTAGTTTTTCTTTAATGTGTGCAATCCAGTACGACTGCATTGTACCATATAAGTTGAATGCTGTTTCTGTTGCATTGACCTGAGAGGGGGCTGCGGCCCAATGGTAGAGCAACAGCTTCGGATACAGAAGGTCCCCAGTTCAATCCCCAGCATCTCAACCTAAAATGAATCAGGTAACAAATTGTGTGAAAGACTGCTATCAGCAGGCCTGTAGCCAGAATTTTTTTTTTTTGTTCAGAGGACATTTCGATTTTTAAGGGGGCAGTTAAATTAAGGTAAAGGTAAAGTTCCCTTGCTCGAAAGCCAGTCGAATCCGACTCTAGGGTTGCGGTGCTCATCTCCGTTTCAAAGCCGAAGAGCCAGCGCTGTCCGAAGACGTTTCCGTGGTCATGTGGCCGGCATGACTAAACACCAAGGCGCACGGAACGCTGTTACCTTCCCACCGAAGTGGTACCTATTTATCTACTTGCAATTTCTTGCTTTCGAACTGCTAGGTTGGCAGAAGCTGGAACTAGAGACGGGAGCTCACTCTGTCATGCAGCACCCGGGTCTCGAACTGCTGAACTACCGACCTTCCACAGCCTGCAGTTCAGCGTCTTAACCACTTGAGCCACCACAGTTAAATTACAGTTAAATTAATTTGCATGTTTCCCAAAGGCTCATAGGGATGCCTTTGAAAGACTCACCATGACCTAGGTGGTATACAGCAAGACGGGACTAGTAGAAAGGTGGATTGCTGGAGATGCCACTCTTGAGTGCTCTTCTAAGCTTTCTTGCCCTGTGGAAGGGAACTCAAAAGCCTTCTGAAGGCAATTAAATGCTCTCTGAGCTGTCTTTTCCCAGGTCCCATGATGCCACCCCCCAATTCCACAGTGGGAGACAGTGGGGGAAGGGACTCTCCTCGAAACTAAGGTTTTCGGCATGGCTATTTGTAGGGTGGAGGTTTTAATTATGGGGGCTCTACAGCTTACAACAGCACTACAGACTGGGGTGTGCAAAAAAAAAAAGCCGAATGTCAATTTCAGCCCCATTATATCCTATGGGCAATTGAAGTCAATGGCAAAACATAGGGTATATTCTGGGGGCTGGAGGGAAGGGGGTTTGAGGGAGATGCTCCAAACTCACAGGGTAACTGCTGGAGCCTCTCCCCAAGATACCAACCAAGTTTCAAGAGCATTGGACCAGTGGGTCCAATTCTACAGGCCCCCAAACAGGTTGCCCCATCCCCACCATTGTTCTCTATGGTGGGGGGGAAAGTGAGGAAAAATCCTAAAGGCGATTTTGATTACCCTGGTTTTCTTCATTGTCACCATGTTTCCTCGAGGCGTCTTCCTCACCATTATGTCCAAAATGACAGTCATGTTTTCCACGGTTGATTTCCTCATGGCTCTGAACAGCAGCAGTAACCCTGTCATTTACTTTCTCATGGGGAGACAGCGTCTAGATCCAGCCAAGGAGTCCGTTAAAGTCACTCTCCAGGACATTTTTGAGAAAGAGGAAGAGTATGGCGAGAAAGAGGGGCCTTCCACAAATTAGAACTCTGTTGCTGTTAGCGATGCTCAAACGTCTACCAGTTCATCTTGTGTTCTGCTCAGCAGTCATAAACGGGAAACCTATGTATCGGAACATCGTTCCACTGTTTGCGAGCAGTCTGACCCTGGTATGCCATGCAATGCAAACAAGAGTATTTCATGTGTGTGCATTTTATTTAGGAAAACGTAAATCCGGTTTTGTTAAAAAAAATGGTCACCTTTCGTAGAGTTTTTTTGGGGGGCACACGAATTTTGCAAAAATTAGCATTATAGATAAGTAAGATATACAACGGTTTATTACAGGTTGATTCATGCTGAGTTTAGAACATGTATATTTATCATTCAAAAGTTAGTCATGACTGTTATTATCCTTCTAAAACTTAAGTGTGACCTGTTTATTGTTACAGGTTAATGGTTGTTACCTCTTATTTGGGGAGGTCTAGTTTTACTGGTAAAATGTTCTTTATGTTTTATTCTGTAGGATATTCTAGCTGCCACCAGGAATTTCTATAAATTCCACTTCTTCTCTTTGCTTCTGGGGTTGGTATTGTAGCACTGGGTCTAGGCCTTTCGAGGAACTATGTGGTCTGCGGAAGAATTCTTTACTTAGCTGGTAAACTTGAAGTAAATAGGATTTATTTATCGAAAGTATAAACACGAGGGTGAACAAGGTAAACTGTACTGGGAATGATTTGACCAAATGCTTGGTGTCTCTCACAAGCCTCTCCTCTACTGACAGGGAGGATAAAGCCACTTTGTAACAATATTTCCCGGAACTTTTCTCCAGCTCTCAGCTTTCAATTGTAACTCTTATATCACAGACTTAACCGTCTGCTTAACACAGAGACTTCAGGACAAAACTCATATATTAACTGCTTTTTAACACAGCACAATCTGCTCTCCCTGTTTTACTCAACTGTCATACCTAACAGACACACCAGATAGACATTCCAATCCTCCACACAGCATCCATTCCAAAAACCCTCCCCCTCTCTGTCACTCACCAATCATACCACTTGCTTGCTTCCAGCATTCTAGATCATCATCCATACCAACCAAACTAGTTGGAAGGAATGACTTTGTATTATGACAAATATTATTTTTGCTTTTTGTAACTTTATTTATATTTAATAAAATTTATAATAATATAAAAAATGTGTGTGCATTTTCACACTTCTCAACATGAGACTGTTTTCCCCCTTCTCCACAGATCCATCATCACCCCTCACCAGTGTTCCCTCTAAGCTGAGTTAGTGTGAGCTAGCTCACAGTTTTTTAGCCTCTAGCTCACACATTTTTGTCTTAGCTCAGGAAGGATGGCTCCAGAGCAAACTAATTAATGCAGTAGCCAAATCGCTCGCTCGCAACTTTAATGCCAGTAGCTCACAGAGTAGCATTTTTGCTCACAAGACTCCACAGCTTAGAGGGAGCATTGCTCAGCAGCCAATCATATTGACAAACAGTGAGCAAATTAATCTAGTAGCCAGTGATTGGAGAGATTAGGTTGTTGTTGTTGTTGTCAATTGCCCAACCCTGTGAGTGGGCTCTGGGCGATTTGCAACACTAAACAGATAAAAACAGATAAAATATAATCATCCTAATAAAATTATCACAGTGCATTAATAAAATAACCAGATTTAGATGGTGATCAACCCCCTTTTGCCGGTTGCAGGGCTCTCTGCACAGTAGGGCAGGGAAGGGGACGTGGGGGTCACAGGAAGAAAAGGAGGCTGCCAGTCCCAACCATCGCTGCCCACAACTAAAAGCCTGGCAGAATTTTTGTGCCATACAGGCACTGCAGAATTGTATCAGATCCCGCAGGACCCCGATGTTATTCGGCAGAGAGTTCCACCAGGTCGGGGCCAGGACCGAAAAGGCCCTGGCCCTAGTCAAGGACCTCCCTAGGGCCGAGGATCACCAGTAAGTTGTTATCCGCTGAACTCAGCATTCTTCTGGAGACAGATTGGAGGAGGCGGTTAAAATGGACATTATGTTTTTAGAAAATGTGGTACGGCTTGGTGTTCATTTAAATCCATATTATTGTTGAGGTCCTTTCATGCATGCATTTCACATCACCTTGCATGAGAAAATAAGAAGATCAGACCAGTAGTCCATCTAGTCCAGCATTCTGTCTCACACAGTGGCCAAACAGTTCCTCTGGAGGGCCAACAACACAGCATAAAGGCTGAGCCCATCCCTGGATGTGGCCTCCTGGCACTGGAATTCAGAGGCTGACTGCCTCTCAACCTGAAAGTTCCCTTCAGTCACCACAACTAACCTTCCATAGACCTATCCTCCTTATGAGAGTCCAACTCTCCCTTTGTACAGACCCGTAGCTACGGTGGGGCCTCCCGGGGCCTGGCACCCTGACTTACTGTGAGGGCCCCCCTGACTTCCTGGACCCCCCTTCCCCACCGCCACAAGTGGCAGGCCATTTTGTACCATTTAATTTCCTGACCTGGCCATCCAGTGGCTCAGAGGTAGAGCATCTTCTTGGCATGTAGAAGGACCCAAGTTCAATCCCCAACATCTCCAGTAGAAAGAACCAGCTTGTAGTGATGTGAAAGACCTCTGCCTCAAATTTAGACGAGCCGCTGCCAGTCTAAGGGGACAATATTGTTCTTGATAAGGCAGTTGCATATGCTCATGACCCTGAGGGAGAATTGGTTTGATGTCCTGCACAGAGTAAAGCTACTGGGCAACCGCAAAGCTGTTTGGCCACTGTTCTGAGCCAACCACAGTGAGGTGAGGAGATCAGAGTTTTGGCTCATGAGCTATCACAGGTGGTAAATGCAGTATATCTGTTGGATAGACCTGGCCACTGCTGAGTCCATGACATCCTTGGTTGTTATGACTTCTTAAATCCCTACTTGCATAGTTCAGTGCAAACCCAGTTTGTGGCAAAGGAGGTTGTATATATTATTTATTTGTTATTACTTCAAATTTTTACCCTGCCCTCCCCGCCTAAGCAGGTTAGAGTCCGGCGGCACCTTTAAGACCAACACAGTTTTATTCAAGGTGTGAACTTTCGTGAGCATGCACACTTCATCAGACGATGCAATGGAATTGCATATCATGGTTGTATATATTATTTATTTGTTATTACTTCAAATTTTTACCCTGCCCTCCCCGCCTAAGCAGGCTCAGGGTGGCTTACACAATAAAACATCATAAATCAAATATCGGCCCTGGTCATAAGGGCTGGAATATGCAGGGGGGGAGTGTGGCTGTTTGCCCCGGAGCAAAATAATGTGCGACTGCGCAATCAGGCATCCAGTTGAGGTCCTGTCGAGGTCCTGTGGTTAGGGGGGAGGTGCCGATCACACGACGCAGCAAAGAAGTGGGGTGGGGCGGCAAACGGGGTTGTTGTTGTTTTTTAAACTGAAATGTGCGCATGCTCTGTTGGGTGCATGTGCACATCCCATGGAGACTTGGGAAAAAAAAAACTTTTTGCGAGGGAGGTACTAGTTTTTTACCCCGCATCTTTGGCGGGAAGCCTTGGGTTCGCCACGGGAGCTCTACGCTTCCCAGATGTGGCGCTGTGATCGCGCCCGGAAAATCCGCCTATCTTCCGTCTCTGTAACGTGGCTAATGCTCTGTGTGACCAGGGCCTTCATAAAACTTTTAAAACAATTCATTAAAACCACATGATAACAATATAAAGTGCTAGCAATAATTTTTTTATCATGTAGATGGCGCTATACATTGTATAGATTGTCTGAGTATTCAGCTTGCTGATCTTCTCGTATCCGAATGGTTGGCACAGGCTGTCAGTAATAGGCCAGGTGCCAGGCTCTACAATTAGTGATG
>NW_015173216.1:231349-237730 GCF_001447785.1 Gekko japonicus | reverse complement strand
AGTAAACATAGACATAAAAAGAGGTACACAGCAAGCTGCCCTTTAAACGGTATGCTCTCGTACAGTTACATAGAATGACGAACATCGTAGAATTTACCTGGTACGTTATAATTTGGAGGCATATCATTGCTAAAGACATATTCCAAGGATGGAAACCATTTTAATTGAAAATTACTACCACCGGTATTGTTGTTAAAGGACGAGACCTTGTCTGATAGCTTGTCCATAGAATAGAATTCCCATAGTTTAGCAAACCATTGAGTGAGAGACTGGACTTTTTTATCCTTCCAGTTGTTGGCAATGACTGTCTTTGCTGCGGTCAGGAATATCGAGATCAACTCCCTCCACGGTTTGTGGATTTCCGAGCTGACATTATTGGCCCGTTCTGCATCTAGCATTTGTTCCGCTGCTTTACCAAACCCACGCTGGAACAGAAATTCCCCTCTACATTGCACGCCACTTTCACTTTTATTTGTCAGAATTTATGGCAGCGTCCAGACTGCATGCTGCTTTCACTCCGTTTGATCCCTCAGTTTTATGGTAGCCGTCTGCATAGGTTTATGGTTGTTTTATGGCCGTTCAGGGGTGACTCTGCGGTCAGTACGGCGTCGGCCGTGGTATTTGAATGTGGTTTAGAGCTGCATCTTTTTCTGTTCCAGTGTGGGTTTGGTAAAACAACGGAGCAAATGCTAGATGCAGAATGGGCCATTTATTATTTGCAGACGGGTTGCTTCCGGGTCTCCAGTGTTGAATTATACACCTCTCTCACTTCCTCTGAAAAAAGAAATGATAACGCACCAAATACGATCTCTCTGACGTAGATCTAATTTCTCTTCTCCTCAGTTTGTTACCAGTCTGCGTTCCTCTGTATGGAGGCGGGGAATAGAGACTGTATTCGGGAAGGTTGTGGCCTTTGTTGAGACATGTAGCTGTGGGTTTCCTTTCCTGCCTCTTGCCAAAAAGGTATAATATCGCTGGAGGGTAGAGTTGCCAACCTCCAGGTGGGTCCCTCGCAGGGCTCCACTGGTAGCAGGAGCTCCTGCTGTTCTCCAGATGACGGAGATCTGTTCCCGTTAAGCGTATACGAGTTCTCTCCCTGATGTCATGAAAGAGTTAACCTGTTCGTCTGTGCTAATTGATAGTTAGAACTTATGTTGAGAACGAGGCTAACGAAGGTTTCAGTAGTCCCAGTCCATGTGGCCGCCCTCACCTTTTAGCGTGTGAGTTACGTTCGCCACAAGTAGAACAAGATTCGACTCCAGCGGCACCTTTAAGACCAGTAAAGTTTTATTCGAGGCGCAAGCGTTCGTATGTGCGCACGCTTCGTCAGACGACGAAATGGAACTACAGATCGTACTTGTGTATATATACAGGGTGGCTGGTTAAATTAGCATGCAAAATAGCGAAGGTGGTTTTTTAACAGATAAACAAGCCAACCTGTATATATACACAAGTACGATCAGTAATTCCATCGCATCGTCTGACGAAGTGTGCGTGCGCACGGAAGCTCACACCGTGAATAAACCTTTGTTGGTCTTAAAGGTGCCCGACTGGACTCGAACTTTGTTCTGTTGCTTCAGACTAACACGGCTGCCCACTTTGATTCACCATAAGTATTACTGCCAGGGGTCATTTCCTGCAGGAGCGCACAGGAGCGGATCTCCGGCAGTAAAGAGCCCAGGGGGCGGGCACATGCAACAAGTCCCGCCCCCTGCTCCCAGCAGCCCTCAGTCGGGCCATGAGTAGCAAGAAGCAGCCAGGTAAGTTGCAGAGCCTCCCCCCCCAGATAGCAATCCAAAAACGTCCAGTGGCACCTTTAAGGCCAAGGTTTATTCAGGTACAAGCTCTCCCTCCTCTGTGAGGGCAGACCTGCATGTCCCCCCCCCCAAATAGCTAGCAATCCAAAACAGTCCAGTGGAACCTGACCGGTGGGTGTTGCCTTCTGACACACGTCCAGTGATGTCAGGGGGTGTGGCATATGCAAATAAGTTATGCTAATGAGTTATGCTAATGGGCTCCTGCACCTCTTTTTCTACAAAATGACCCCTGAAATTTACTGCTGAGTCCTCCTCTCATTTTAAGCTGCCCAAAAGCCTCAGTGTTTGCTCAGCCTCACAACAGGTGGACAAACTGGATTTGAATGATAGCCTATTTTAATGAGAAACGGAAGTTTGAGGACTGACACCCTGGATGGATTTATTGGCTTCATTTAGACACACACACACACACACCCTTTCTCCTCAGTGGAAACTCAAACCAGCATACATCATTCTCCTTGTCTGCATTTTATGACTGATCAGGGGTTGATTCCCAGCAGCCCAGTTTCCTGTTCCCTTCAGCTGGTCTGTGTTAGCTCTGCGTGTTGCCCGGTATTTGATTGACCTGCACAAGAACTAAGGGGTCTTCAGAGGGACGCCCATCACGTGTGTGTGTCGTGATATGTTGCATTGAAAAGCACACGCCAAATGCAGATTTTTCTTAGCACGCTAAAACTGGGTGCATCACCAAAAGGTTCCTGCAAGCGCATTAAGTCTTACAGCCAGGGGTCATTTCATAGAAAAAGAGGTGCAGGAGCTCATTAGCACAACTCATTAGCATAACTTATTTGCATATGCCACACCCCCTGACATCACTGGACGTGTGTCAGAAGGCAACACCCACCGGTCAGGTTCGTTGTGGGGGGGGGGGGGAGGAATGTGCAGATCTGTCCTCGCAGAGGAGGGAGAGCTTGTACCTGAATAAAAATTGGTGTTAAAGCTGCCACTGAACATTGGTACGGGGGGGGGGGGTGCTCTGCAACTTACCTGGCTGCTTCTTGCTCTGACTGAGGACTGCTGGGAGCAAGGGGCGGGGCTTGTGGCATATGCCCACCCCCTGGGCTCTTTACTGCTGGAGCTCCACTCCTGTGCGCTCCCGCAGGACATGACCCCTGCTTACGGCTGATTCCCACATTGCGTCGTCTGCATGGAAGACACCTGGCTTCCAGTGAAGAGATTGGATCAGACGTGTACCTGAAGTTCCATACTAGGGATGCCCAGGGACATGGCGGAAATTAATATGTGCATGTACTGTGCATGTGGAGCTGCGGTAGCTCAAGTGGTTAAGACGCTAAACTGCAGACTTGTGGAAGGTCAGTAGTTCAGCAGTTCGAGACCCGGGTGCCGCATGACGGAGTGAGCTCCCATCTCTGGCCCCAGCTCCTGCCAACCTAGCAGTTCGAAAGGAAGAAATTGCAAGTAGATAAATAGGTACCACTTCGGTGGGAAGGTAACAGCGTTCCATGTGCCTTGGTGCTTAGTCATGCCGGCCACATGACCACGGAAACGTCTTCGGACAGCGCTGGCTCTTCGGCTTGGAAACGGAGATGAGCACCGCAACCCTAGAGTCGGATTCAACTGGCTTTCGCGCAAGGGAACCTTTACCTTTACTGTGCATGTGCGTGTGAGTGTGCGTGCACGTGGAAGTCATGGCGACCTCCGGCGATTGACTGTGTGCACACCTGCAAGTCATGGCGACCTCCGGTGATTGACCCCTACTGGGAGCCTGGAGGGTATTCAGAGAGGTGGCTGAGTAAAGCCTGCCCCCGCCTCCCGACTGCTGGTATTCCTTGGAGGTCTCCCATCCAAGTACTTGTCAGAGTCGACCCTGCTCAGCTTCCGAGAGCTGATGAGACCGGGCTTGCCTGGGTTATCCAGGTGAGGGCAGAGGAAACAGGGTGTTGACGGCAGTGGGTCGCAGGGACCGTATCACTCCGGTCTTGGGCCATCTACACTGGTTTCCCAATTTGTTTCTGGGCCCCATTCAAGGTGCCGTGTTCATTTTGTGTTTTGCCACCAAGTCGCAGCGGACGTCCGGCGGCCCCTCGTGGGGTCTTCAAGGCAGGAAACCTTCAGTGGCGGTTTGCCATTCCCTGCCTCTGTGTGACGACCAGTGTTCCCTCTAAGCTGAGTTAGTTTGAGCTAGCTCACAGTTTTTTAGCCTCCGGCTCACACATTTTTGTCTCAGCTCAGGAAGGATGGCTCCAGAGCAAACTAATTTCTGCAGTAGCCAAATCACTGGCTCACAACTTTAATGTCAGTAGCTCACAAAGTAGAATTTTTGCTCACAAGACTCCACAGCTTAGAGGGAACATTGGTGACGACCCCGGACTTCCTTGGTGGTCTCCCATCCAAATGCTGACCAGGGCTGATCCTGCTTCGCTTCCGAGATCTGAGGAGACTTGGGCTCGCCTGGGGAGCCCTATACCACCAATGCCCCCTCTAAGCTGTGGAGTCCTGTGAGCAAAATCTCCACTTTGCGAGCTACCGGCATTCAAGTGGTGAGCGAGCGATCTGGCTCCTGCACAAATTAGTCTGCTCCGGAGCCCTCCCTTCCTGAGCGGAGACCAAAATGAGTGAGCCGGAGGCTAAAAAACAGTGAGCTGGCTCACACCGACTCAGCTTAGAGGGAGCACTGCTTGGGACCAGCATACCTGAGGGACCACCTTTTCCCATACGAAACAACCAGATTGATATCTTCCAAGGTCCTACTCTGGATGCTTCTGCCTTCTGAGGTCCGGCATGTTGGCGAGGCGAGAAGAAGGTGTTTCAGGTTGTCGCATCTAAATTATGGAAGTCTCTCCCCAGGGGTAGTCATCTGTCCCCTTCTGTCACTCTCCCCCACCAGGGGCTGGAGGCTTCTCTTGGTTTCCTCTGGCAGCCCTTCAGTGATCCCTTCTTCCTAGCTTATATTTTTGGTGGTGGAAAAGGCCATCAAGTTGCAGCCAACTTACAGTGGCCTCATAGGGTTTTGAAGGCAGCCCGACTGCCATAGTATCAGGGGTCATTTCCTGCAGGAGCGCACAGGAGCGGAGCTCCGGCAGTAAAGAGCCCAGGGGGCGGGCACATGCAACAAGCCCCGCCCCCTGCTCCCAGCAGCCCTCCGTCAGAGCAAGAAGCAGCCAGGTAAGTTGCAGAGGCCCCCCCCCCCATCCCCAAACAGTCCAGTGGCACCTTTAAGACCAAGTTTTATTCAGGTACAAGCTCTCCCTCCTCTGTGAGGACAGATCTGCAGTCCCCCCCCCCCAATAGCTAGCAATTCAAAACAGTCCAGTGGAGCCTGAGCGGTGGGTGCTGCCTTCTGACACACTTCCAGTGATGCCAGGGAGTGTGGCATGTGCAAATACGTTATGCTAATCAGTTATGCTAATGCGCTCCTGCACCTCTTTTTCTAGGAAATGACCCCTGCATAGTATCAGCAGTGCATGGCAGTGCCCTGGCACAGCTAGAGGTATGGCTCTGCCCCCCATCACTGAGGTAGCCAACTCTGGATTGGGAAATTCCTGGAGGTTTTGGGGGCGGAGTCTGGGAAGGGCAGGGTTTGGCGAGGGGAGGGACTCCAGTGTGGGGGGGTCTAATGCTATGAGAGCCAGCTTGGTGTCGTGGTTAGGAGCAAAGTTAGGGAGAACCATGTTTGATTCCCCACTCCTCCACATGCAGCTGCCAGTGTGACCTTGGGTCAGTCACAAGTTCTCTCAGGAGCAGTTCTCGAAAGCGCTCTCTCAGCCCCACCTACCTCACAGGCAATGCTCCCCCTACACTGTGGAGTCTTGTGAGCAGAAATTCTCCTTTGTGGGCTACCGGCATTAAAGTGGTGAGGGAGCAATTTGGCTGCTGCATAGGTTAGTTTGCTCTGGAGCCATCCCTTCCTGAGCGGAGACAAATATGTGTGAGCCGGAGGTTAAAAACTGAGAGCTAGCTAAGGAGCTGCGGTGGCTCAAGTGGTTAAGACGCTGAACTGCAGGCTGTGGAAGGTCGGTAGTTCAGCAGTTCGAGACCCGGGTGCCGCATGATGGAGTGAGCTCCCGTCTCTAGTTCCAGCTCCTGCCAACCTAGCAGTTCGAAAGCAAGAAATTGCAAGTAAATAAATAGGTACCACTTCAGTGGGAAGGTAACTGCGTTCCGTGCTTGGTGTTTAGTCATGCCGGCCACATGACCACGGAAACATCTTCGGACAGCGCTGGCTCTTCGGCTTTGAAACGGAGATGAGCACTGCAACCCTAGAGTCGGATTCGACTGGCTTTCGAGCAAGGGAACCTTTACCTTTACCTTTAGCTCACACTAACTCAGCTTAGAGGGAACACTGCTCACAGGGTGTCTGTTGTGGGGAGAGGGAGGGAAAGGAGATTGTAAGCCGCTCTGAGACTCCTTTGGGGAGTGAAGGGCGGGGTATAAATCCAGCCTCCTCTTCCTCCTCTCCAAAGCAGCCATTTTCTCCACAGAAACTGATCTTTGTTGGCTGAAGATGTAATTCTGGGAGCTCTTCAGGTCAGGGTGTACCCGGAGGCTGGCGATCTTACTTACAATGTTGTGTGCTTTTTTTTTTTTTTGCTGCTGCTATGTG
>NW_015173216.1:223480-230910 GCF_001447785.1 Gekko japonicus | reverse complement strand
CAGGAGGTCAACCAGTGAGGCCAGGACACTAGGAGCCCTCCCACTGTTGACCCCCCCAAGCACCAAAAATACAGAGCATCCCTTGCCCCATCCTGTGAGTTCCTATCTATACCTTGTGGCTAATAGCCACTGAGGGACCTCTGCTCCATATGTTTATCCAGTTCCCTCTTGAAGCCGGCCATGCTTGTAGCCGCCACCACCTCCTGTGGCAGTGAATTCCAAGTGTTAATCACTTTTTGGGTGAAGAAGGACTTCCTTTTATCTGTTCTAACCCGACCGCTCAGCAATTTCATGGAGTGCCCACGAGTTCTTGTATTGTGAGAAAGGGAGAAAAGTACTTCTTTCTTGACCTACTCTGTCCCATGCATAATCTTATAAACCTCGATCATGTCACCCCTCAGCAGGCCCTCACAGAGGTCAAGAAGTGTGAAAACGATACAAAATTAGTAGGGTTATATTTTAAATGTTTACATTTAATACAATAAAATAATATTTTAAGACTTTGTAATAAATGTTCCCATTGTTCTTTAACATGTGATTTAACGTCAAAAGTGTAAATTTGAGGGGGGGTCCCAGAATGCCTCCCCTCAGCCGTCGTTTCTCCAAGCTAAAGAGCCCCAAGTGCTTTAACCTTTCTTCATAGGGAAAGTGTTCCAACCCTTTTATCATCCTAGTTGCCCTTTTTCTGCCCTTTTTTCCAATGCTATAATATCCTTTTTGAGGTGTGGTGACCGAAACTGTACACAGTACTCCAAATGAGGTCGCACCATCGATTTATATAGGGGCACGATGATACTGGCTGATTTGTTTTCAGTTTGTTTTCAATATGGCCTGCAAGCCTCAGCCCCCAAATAACATCCCCTCCACCTAGGGTTGCCAGTTTCCAGGTGGTGGCTGGAGATCTCCTGGGTGTTACAACCAATCTCCAGGCGACAGAGATCAGTTCCCCTGGAGAAAATGGCGGCTTTGGAAGGTGGGCTCTCTGGCATTGTACTCCACTGAAGTCCTTCCCTGCCCCAAACCCTGCTCTCCTCAGGCTCCGCCCCCAACGTCTCCAGGTATTTCTGGCAACCTTAGTTCCACCTGTTTAAAATTCCCCTCCAGTTGCTGTGAACTGGTTCCCAGAACACCCGGGAGCTTCGTTCCTTTGTGAACCGGTTTGTGAACTGGTTCTCAGAACGCCTGGGGACTCTCGTTTCTTCAGGCTTCGCCGCTTTCGAGTTTGTGACTTTCCAGGTCACACTGGAGAGTTTTAGTCACGGTCGCGTGGAACAGGTCCGACGGGTCACCCGAAAGTGGAACGGCACGATCTTTTTTGCAAAACGCCACCTGTGATCGGACTGCCAGAACCATCGAGAGACTGTTGTGGTGTTTTGAGATGAAATTGTCAGAGAGTAACTGAACGCCCCATAACAGTTTAGGACAGCACGGAAGGGCCCGTTTTCTCATACATGGCGGGCATATCCCTTCGGTGGGCCATGTTTTGTCTGAGCTCTGTATGTTCTAAAAGAAGAAGAGAAGAGATTGGATTTATACCCCGCCCTTCGCTACCCAAGGGAGTCTCAGAGCGGCTGACAATCTCCTTTCCTTTCCCCTCCCCACAACAGACACCCTGTGAGGTAGAAGAAGAAGACGAGATTGGAGTCATACCCCATATACCCCGCCCTTCACTACCCACAGGAGTCCCAGAGGGGCTCACAATCTCCTTTCCCTTCCCCTCCCACAACAGACACCCTGTGAGGTAGGCAGGGCTGAGAGAGCTCTTGACAGAAACTGCTCTTTTTCAAGGCCAGCTGTGGGGAACCAAACCCGGTTCTCCCAGATGAGAGTCCGCGCACTTAACCACTACACCAAACTTTAGGGCAAGACCACCAGCAGTGCAAAAAGGTTCCTGACTCTCCACATCCCTTCCAGCAATTTGAGTTAGATTGAAATTTACTTCTAAAAAGCTTTGCAGGTGTTAAATACCACCTCGCAAGTATTTTAAATGGCAACAAGTTTATATTAAGGGATTTATTGTGAAATACATTTGAGGTCCATATCTGTCTATGGCTCTTCACTAATTTGAACACTGTTCTTCACTAATTTTGCTTTCCTTCTGCCACACCGTTTGTTGATACGAGAGTTGTGCCCAAACTCACCGCTTGTGCTTGCTTCTTCTTTTTAGAAGTCCAGCCCGCCGTACTTCATGGCCCGCCTGTGAAGATTTATTTAACGTATTAGATTTTTTTAGTCACCGCTCACCTGAAAGGGTCTCATGGCGACTTACAACATTGAAACCAGCAAAGCAGAAACAACATAAAAGCAAATAACAAATATTAAATGTTAAAATATTAGATGATTAAAATACCACCATACCACAATTCAAACAGTCCAAACGTGGTTTCCTTCCAGAGGCCAACCTAAACAATTTAGGTTGAAACGCTGTGTGGGCTTGGTGTCCTTTTATCGGTGATAATTGTCTGCAGGAAGAAGGGGGAAAAGAAAGGGATCGTCAAGAAGAAAATGAAGGGACTAACTGATTCTCCAGATGGGGGACTTGCAGTGAAACCGGAAGAACTCCCACCGCGAACTAGCTTGGGTACAAAGTTCGAGTCCAGTGGCACCTTTAAGACTGGCAAAGTTTTATTCAAGGTGTAAGCTTTTGTGTGCAAGCACACTTCTTCAGATACACACAAAAGCTTCTGCCCAGAATTAAACTTTGTTGGTCTTAAAGGTGCCATTTGGACTCCAACTTTATTCTGCCGCTTCAGACCAGCACAGCGACGCATCCGAATCTAGCTTGGGTACAGACACTGGTGCCCGTTTTGGGATTGGCTCTGAACACAGTGCTTCATTATCTGGCAAACTGAAGGTCATGCAAGGATTTGGGAGTATGTCACCTGAGCCATTTTCAATAAAAACGTTTTAATGACAGACCTTAAAGATGTCTGTTTACCTTTTAATGTTTTAATGACAGACCTTGAAGACGTCTGTGGCTGATTAGGACAATCTTTGCCATCACATATGTGTAACACCTTTGGGATGTGTTTTTATGATATTAACCATTTTTATTGTTTTAATGTTTTTATGTCGCCCATGGCCTTGTAAGCCGCCCTGAGGCTGCTTTGGCAGGGAGGGCGGGGTGTAAAACAAATAAATAAATAAGTAGTCTTTAAAAGATGGGGCCGGGCCTGTGGAAAGTTGCCTTCGGCCTGACTCTCCGAAGATCGATCTCAGAGCCCCGAGGTCAGTGGTCCTTAGCAGGAGAAGACTTCAGCAGTATTTCATTTTCTGGGTTGAACAAAAGGCTTTTATTGAGTCAGAAGGAAGGCTTGGTAAGATTGGGGCTGATAAAAAGCTTTGGGGTTTTGTTCTTTTATGTTGTAAACTGATCATAAGCTGGCATGGCCTGTTTTTCCTTTTGCTTTGCCAAAAAAGCCAGGAGCAAGGTCATTTCCCCCTTCAACCCGTCCTTCCTTCCTTCCTTCCTTCCTTCCTTCCTTCCTTCCTTCCTTCCTTCCTTCCTTCCTTCCACAGTAGAAAAGAACTGAAATAGAAATGACAGCGCATCTCAAAGCGTCTGATTTTTCTTTTTCTTTTTTCACCATTTTTATTTGCAAACACAAGACAGCTTTACAAATAAAGTCGCTTAAACAAGGGGAACCCCCGCCACATATAACTAAAGTGTATGGTATTATAACCAAAGCGTACAGGACTGTAACAATAATATACAACACTGTAGAAGTTGGTCAACATTAAGATGGGTCGCCGTGTTAGTCTGTCTATAGCAGCAGAAGAGAGCAAGAGTCCAGAAGCACCTTGAAGACTAACCAAATTTGAGGCAGGGGACGAGCTTTGGTGAGTCACTGCTCACTTCTTCAAATACAGCTAGAGTGTGAGTCCATCTGTCCTTATATATTGGAGAGTGGAGTGATTTTAGATGCCAAATGACAGTAGCACTCCACTCTCCAAGGCAGAAGGACAGATGGACCCACATTCGAGCTCTATCTGAAGAAGTGAGCAGTGACTCACGGAAGCTCCTCCCCTGCCACACATTTTGTTAGTCTTTAAGGTGCTACTCTACTCTTGCTCTTTTCTGCTGCTAAGTAAAGGTAAAGGTTCCCTTGCTCGAAAGCCAGTCGAGTCCGACTCTAGGGTTGCGGTGCTCATCTCCGTTTCAAAGCCGAAGAGCCAGCGCTGTCCGAAGACGTTTCCGTGGTCATGTGGCTGGCATGACTAAACACCAAGGCTCACAGAACGCTGTTACCTTCCCACCGAAGTGGTACCTATTTATCTACTTGCAATTTCTTGCTTTCGAACTGCTAGGTTGGCAGGAGCTGGAACTAGAGACGGGAGCTCACTCCGTCATGCAGCAACTCGGGTCTCGAACTGCTGAACTACTGACCTTCCACAGCCTGCAGTTCAGCGTCTTTCTGCTGCTACAGACAGACTAATACAGCTATCCATCTTGATCTGTTTTAGGAGTAAACACTGTTTATTGCAGGGCTTTGTCCCAGACAGACAGAAAAAAAAAATCCTTCCGGGCCTTTGCCTCTGGCTCTTTCAACAGACTCAGTCTGTCTCCTTCTGTGCCGTCTTCCACCAGCGGGCGAAGACTTTTTGTTCCCTGTGGCATTCCTTCAGCAGTTCCTCCTTCCTGGCCAATCTTTTTCATCGTTGTTTTTTTTTTGCGTCTTTGTGCATATTTTAACGTATTTGTTTTAATTTTGTGTGTTTGGGGGAGGGGGTTGATTCTAATGGTTTTAAAATGTAATTTTATCCCAGGGTTCCCATATTTTGATTTGCATGAAAAGAGGACATATTTCCCAACTGACTACATCAAACAAGTGATCACGATGACAAAACTAATTTTACGTACCCCTGCTATTTAAGCTGTGATAATTGCCACAGACTAGATGCAACGAACATGAAATTGAGCAGACTTCAGAGGACGGCGGAAGACAGGAGGGCCTGGCGTGATCTTGTCCAGGGGGTCGCGAAGAGTCGGACTCGACTGTGCGAATGAACAACAACAAAAAACAACAAAAGAATAGTCCTAACCTTCTGTGACGACCTCCTATTGGGGAGGTCTGAATTTCACTTTAAATTATACTGGGTGTTTATAAAATAGGTAGTTCCGGCTGCCACCAGGAATTTTCTAAATTCCAAATCCACTCTCAGCTCCTTATGTTGGTATTGTGACCCAGGGTCTAGGCTTTCAAGGGTCTCTGTGGTCCTGAGGAATAATTGATATGACTTCTGGGATTAACTTAAATAAAAGAGGATTTATTGAAAGGGGAACAAAATAAGACGTTGGTAATTATTTAACTGGTTGGGAATAAGGTTCTTGTAAATGAACTTGTCCACTGTAGCACTTTAACATACATATCCTGATCCTTCTCGGATCCCGCACAGATTCTTTAGACGCTCTCTCTCACTTCCACACAGCACTTTCAGAGCTCTCACTGACTGAAATCCAACTGCACAACATCAACTGCTTTTTCTCCAACTGTCCTTATTCCAAGTAGGGCTCTTTTTGTAGCAGGAGCTCCTTTGCATATTAGGCGACACACCCCTAACGTAGCCAATCCTCCAAGAGCTTACAGAGCTCTTTTTACAGGGGCTACTGTAAGCTCCTGGAGGACTGGTGACATTAGGGGTGTGTCACCTAATATGCAAATGAGTTCCTGCTACAAAAAGAGCCCAACTGTCATTCTCCAATCTCTCACTGACACACCCACGCAGATCCACACAGAATAACTCCTCCCACACTCTGCCGTCCACCAGTCATACTCCACATGTCCCTTTCCATCATGCTACTCTGATTTCTGCACTGCAACCAAACCTTTAAAAAGACACACACACACTCTAACACAAGGAATCGTTACACCTTCCAACCCAATAAAGAGGACATTTTCATCCGTTTTTACAAAAGAGCCCAAAAGAGGACAGGCACCAAAAAAAGGACACGTCCTCTAAAAAGAGGACATCTGGTAATCCTATTTATCACATACATTTTAATTATTAGCCACCTTGGTGGCTGTTGTGGGGGCAGAAAGTCGGAATATAAATGCTGTAAATAAATAAAAGTATTTAAATTCAGTCACAAAAAAATACTGCTAATGGGAACAGCTCTGAGGAAACAGACTTAGGCAGATTCTGCATTGGCTATTCCCTCCGTTGTTTTACGAAACCCAGGGGTCATGTCCTGCAGGAGCGCACAGGAGTGGAGCTCCGGCCCAGGGGGCGGGCACATGCAACAAGCCCCACCCCCTGCTCCCAGCAGCCCTCAGTCAGCGCAAGAAGCAGCCAGTTAAGCTGCAGAGCCCCCCCCCGGTCCAAAAGAGCCCAGTGGCACCTTTAAGACCGAGTTTTATTCAGGTGCAAGCTCTCCCTCCTCTGTGAGGACAGATCTGCACGTTCCCCCCCCCCCCCCAATAGCTAGCAGTCCAAAACAGTCCAGTGGCACCTTTAAGACCAGGTCTTATTCAGGTACAAGCTCTTCCTCCTCTGTGAGGACAGATCCTCCCCCCCCTCCAATAGCTAGCAATCCAAAACAGTCCAGTGGAGCCTGAGCGGTGGGTGTTGCCTTCTGACACACGTCTGGTGATATCAGGGGTGGTGGCCTATGCAAATAAGTTATGCTAACGAGTTATACTAATGAGCTCCTGCACCTCTTTTTCTACGAAATGACGCCAGACAAAACCCATGTTGGAACAGAAATTCCCCTCTGCATTGCAGGCTGTTTTCGCTTCCTTTGATTATCGGGTTTTATGGTAGCCTCCACACTCCATGCCACTTTCGAGTTCTTTGAACCATGGATTTTATTGTACCTTCTGCATAGATTTGTGTCCATTTTATGCCTGTTTATGCAGTCAGGACGGCGGTTGCCCTGAGGTATTTGAATGTGGTTTTGAGCAGCACCGTTTCCCCCTAGTTAGGAAAATGTGGAGCGAATGCTAGATGCAGCATCGCCCCCAGTGCGGCTGTATGCTGAAAGGTTATGAAACATGTCAAAGGAACCATCCTCTTTCCTTCTTTTCCTCCTTCAGGGTCCTCTATATCGGCCTTGCCTGCAACACAGCCCGGTATATTTACATCTCCTATCTGGAAAACGCCTGGACGGTTCTGCCGATGGAAGTCCTTCAAGGTAAGGAACGCACAAGCCGGGAGCTTGAATGATCCGTGTTGTCATCCAAGCCATCATTCAGTACCAGACCAGAGTCGTTTGGACACCCCATTGATCAGTAACCCACATGGGTCATTTCATAGAAAAAGAGGTGCAGGAGCTCATTAGCATAACTCATTAGTGTAACTCGTTTGCATATGCCACATCCCATGATATCACTGGAAGTGTGTCAGAAGGCAACACCCACCGCTCAGGCTCCACTGGACCGTTTTGGATTGCTAGCTATCGGGGGGGGGGGAATATGCAGACTCGCCCTCCA
>NW_015173216.1:221157-223393 GCF_001447785.1 Gekko japonicus | reverse complement strand
AGCTCTGCAACTTACTTGGCTGCTTCATGCTCTGACTGAGGTCTGCTGGGAACAGGGGGTGGGGCTTGTTGCATATGCCCTCCCCCTGGGCTCTTTACTGCCGGAGCTCCGCTCCTGTGCGCTCCTGCAGGAAATTACCCCTGGTAACCCACAAGATCCTTTCGGGAGGGCAGCCATGTTGGTCTGGAGTAGAAGAGCTCAATTTGGGTCCTTAGAGACCAAGGAGGTTTTCGGGTGATGAACTTTCAAGAGTCAAAGCTCTGAACATCAGAAGAGCCCTGCTGGATCAGACCAGTGGTCCATATAGTCCGGCATCTCATCTCACATAGTGGCCAACCCATTCCTCTGGAAGGCCAACAACAGGGCAGAAAGGCTGAGGCCTTCCTAAGAACATAAGAAGAGCCCTGCTGGATCAGACCAGTGGTCCATATAGTCCGGCATCTCATCTCACATAGTGGCCAACCCATTCCTCTGGAAGGCCAACAACAGGGCAGAAAGGCTGAGGCCTTCCTAAGAACATAAGAAGAGCCCTGCTGGATCAGACCAGTGGTCCATATAGTCCGGCATCTCATCTCACATAGTGGCCAACCCATTCCTCTGGAAGGCCAACAACAGGGCAGAAAGGCTGAGGCCTTCCTAAGAACATAAGAAGAGCCCTGCTGGATCAGACCAGTGGTCCATATAGTCCGGCATCTCATCTCACATAGTGGCCAACCCATTCCTCTGGAAGGCCAACAACAGGGCAGAAAGGCTGAGGCCTTCCTAAGAACATAAGAAGAGCCCTGCTGGATCAGACCAGTGGTCCATCTAGTCCAGCATCTCATCTCACACAGGGGCCAACCGGTTCCTCCGGAGGGCCAACAACAGGACATAGAGGCCGAGGCCTTCCCCTGTTGTTGTTTCCTGCTACTGGGATTCAGAGTTTTACTGCCTCTGAACGAGGAGGTTCTCAGTCAACAGGGCTAGTAGCCACTGATAGACCTTTCCTCCCTGAATCTGTCGAATCCCCTTTGAGATCTGTTTATCCCTGTGGCTGTCACTACTTCCTCTGGCAGTGAGTTCCGCATTCTAATCATTCTTTGTGTAAAATAGTATTTCCTTCTGTCCGTCCTGAACCTCCTGCCCATCAGCGTCGTTGGATGCCCTCGAGTTCTAGTATTTCAGGAGAGGGAGAAAAGGTTGTCTTTGTCAATCACTCCATGCATAGTTTTATAAACCTCTGTCATGTCCCCATAGCCATCTCTTTCCTAAACTAAAAAGTCCCAGACTCTTAATCTTTCCTCATAGGGAAGGAGCTCCAACCCACTAATCATCTTTGTACTTTTTCCAGCTCTGCAATGTCCTTTTTGAGATAAGGTGACCAGAACATTACAGTATTGGCCATTTTATTCTCAATCCCTTTCCTAATAATCCTATTACAGAGTTTGCCTTTTTCACTTGCTGCAGCACACTGAGCTGACATTTTCATTGAGCTATCCACTACCACCTCAAGATCTTTTTCTCTCTCAGTCTCAGCAAGTTCAGACCCTATTAGCATATACTTGAAGCTGGGATTTTTTGTCGCAATGTGCATCACCTTTTTATCCGTTCTAACCCGACCGCTCAGCAATTTCATGGAGTGCCGACGAGTTCTTGTATTGTGAGGAAGGGAGAAAAGTACCTCTTTCTCTACCTGTTCTTTCCCATGCATAATCTTGTAAACCTCGATCATGTCACCCCTCAGCCGTCGTTTCTCCAAGCTAAAGAGCCCCATGCGCTTTAACCTTTCCTCATAGGGAAAGTGTTCCAACCCTTTTATCATTCTAGTTGCCCTTTTCTGCACTTTTCCCAATGCTACACTATCCTTTTTGAGGTGCGGTGACTAGAACTGTACACAGTATTCCGAATGGTAAATGGTACCAGTGTGTGTGGCTTGGGGGGGAGAACGAGTTGAGAGGAACCACTGCATTAGAAGTACAAGCTCCTACCATGGATGTCTCATCCTGGCTCCACCCCCAAAGTCCCCAGATATTTCCTGAGTCTGACCTGGCAACCCTAACAGTGAAGATGTTATGTTCAGAACGATGTTTCTATGAAGAGTTAGCGATTGGGTGGGTGTGCAGATGTCCCGTCAGTGAATCAGTCTCCCACCCAAGGTTTTGGCCACTCATTAGCCTGCATTGTTGGTGCCCCCAAAGTGCCAAGTGGGGAAAGAGCTGGAAGGTGGCAAAGAGCACGGGGGGGGGGGGGAGGGCAA
>NW_015173216.1:211987-220330 GCF_001447785.1 Gekko japonicus | reverse complement strand
AGAAGGGTTGGTATTTGGATGGGAGACCACCAAGGAAAACTCTGCAGAGGAAGGCAATGGCAAACCACCTCTGCTTCTCAGATCTTGGAAGCTAAGCAGGGTTGGTACTTGGATGGGAGACCACCAAGGAAAACTCTGCAGAGGAAGGCAATGGCAAACCACCTCTGCTTCTCAGATCTTGGAAGCTAAGCAGGGTTGGTACTTGGATGGGAGACCACCATGGAAGACTTTGCAGAGGAAGCCAATGGCAAACCACCTCTGCTTCTCAGATCTCGGAAGCTAGGCAGGGTTGGTTCTTGGATGGGAGACCACCAAGGAAGGCTCTGCAGAGGAAGGCAGTGGCAAACCACCTCTGCTTCTCAGATCTTGGAAGCTAAGCAGGGTTGGTACTTGGAAGGGAGACCACCAAGGAAGGCTCTGCAGAGGAAGGCAATGGCAAACCACCTCTGCTTCTTAGATCTCGGAAGCTAGGCAGGGTTGGTTCTTGGATGGGAGACCACCAAGGAAGGCTCTGCAGAGGAAGGCAGTGGCAAACCACCTCTGCTTCTCAGATCTTGGAAGCTAAGCAGGGTTGGTATTTGGAAGGGAGACCACCAAGGAAGGCTGTGCAGAGAAAGGCAGTGGCAAAACCACCTCTGCTTGAAAGCCCATCACTGTGGTCGCCATAAGTCAGTTGCACCCTTTGAGTCCGTGCATGGCGGAATGTCGAATTCTTAGGGATTCGGCAGAACCGAGAATACGGCAGGCAAGGGGAAAACGGGCATTTTTGCCAAGTGGTGCAGAGGGTTGGGTGAACTGAGCCAGTGGTCCCGAGCCAGTGTGGTGTAGTGTAGTGGAACCGGGGACGGACTCGGACCCTGGGGGACCCGAATTGGAATCTCTGCTTCTGCCATGGAAGCTCAGTGAGTGAGCCTGGGCCCGTCACCGACTCTCAGTCTGGCCTACCTCACAGGGCTGTTTGTTGTTAAAGAATGAGAAGGGGATGCGCTAAACGCGGCTTTGAGTCCAAAGACTGGGGAAGAAGCAGCACGGACTGCTCTCTGAATAAGCCATGGGGGGTGCTCGGCCTGACACCGGCGTGTCACCTCCCTCCCTCCCACGCACAGCCGTCTGACAGAAGAACACTTCTACTTCTGTGGTGTTTCGCGACATCCAAATGACAAAGCACGACTCGGGCAAATGCCTGGCATCCCGGCCGGGAGGGGAAAGCACAAGCTGTCGGTCTGTGGTGTCTTGCTCCGTTTGTGTCGCTCGCTTACTCTTTTCTCCTCCCCGCCTGCCTCCTGCACATCTCTCCCTCCCAGCCAGCCAGCAAGGTGTAGTGAGAGCCAGTTTGGTGTAGTGCTTAGGAGCAGTGTTCCCTCTAAGCCCAGTTAGTGTGAGCTAGCTCACCGTTTTTTAGCCTCTGGCTCACAATACTAACTGCCGTCCAGTCCAACACTCTGTGTCACGCAGTGGCCAGAACCCAGGGGCCATCAGGAGGTCCACCAGTGGGGCCAGAACGCCAGAAGCCCTCCCACTGTTGCCCCCTCCAAGCACCAAGAATACAGAGCATCACTGCCCCAGACATAAGAATATAAGAGAAGCCAATGTTTGATCAGGCCAATGGCCCATCCAGTCCAACACGCTGTGTCACAAGGTGGCCAGAACCCAGGGGCCGTCAGGAGGTTCACCTGCGGGGCCTGAATGCCAGAAGCCCTCCCACTGTTGCCCCCCCCCAAGCACCAAGAATACAGAGCATCACTGCCCCAGACATAAGAATATAAGAGAAGCCAATGTTTGATCAGGCCAATGGCCCATCCAGTCCAACACTCTGTCTCACACAGTGGCCAGAACCCAGGGGCCGTCAGGAGGTCCACCAGGGGGGCCAGAACGCCAGAAGCCCTCCCACTGTGCCCCCCCAAGAACCACGAATACAGAGTATCACTGCCCCAGACCGAGTGTTCCTTCCATACCTTGTGGCTAATAGCAACCGATGGACCTTCATATGTTTATCCCCTCTTGAAGCTGTCTATGCTTGTAGCTGCCACCACTTCCTGTGGTGTGAATTCCACATGTGAATTACTCTTTGAGTGAAGGATCGTTCCTGAACAGCATCTGTTGGATCTGTTTTCTGCTTATTTATAGCCATGGAGTAATACTGCAAAGTTATGCAGTTTCTGTGCCATGGCGATCAAGTGAGAATTTTGCCTGCTTGGATCTGTGGAATTATTTCTGTTTCAGTGGTCTATAGGTGTGTTCCCCTGCCGGGATAAATGCAGCTCGGAGAGATGGCAGTTTTTCGCAGCCAGCCGTTGATGGTCAGAAGGGGGTACCACAGAGTTCGAGGCGGAAACAATAATCAAATATAGCTAAACATGCAGCACTAATATAAATATATACCATATATTTTAATATATAATATGCGCTGATTCTTTTTACATTGTAGCTGAGCGCTCCGTCTGGAATTTGAAGTTTGCAGAATGGGCCTAAACAGGTCTACACTGTATTAGGTAACTGTTGGTTTTTGGGTCCATTCTGTTTGGTGTGGTGGTTAAGTGCGCGGACTCTAATCTGGGAGAACCAGGTTTGATTCCCCACTCCTCCACTTGCACCTGGCTGGATGACCTTGGGCAAGCCATAGTTCTGATAAGAGCTGTCCTTGAAAAAGAGCAGTTCTCGAAAGAGCTCTCTCAGCCCCACCTACCTCACAGGGTGTCTGTTGTGGGGAGGGGAAGGAGTTTGTAAGCCGCTCTCCTTTGGGTAGTGAAGGGCGGGGTATAAATCCAATCTCCTCTTCCTCCTCCTCCTCCTCCTCCTCTTCTTCTTCATCTTGGAGTGCTCAGCTTGTATTCTACCACTGAGGAAGTCTTTTTAGCAGAAACAACTCTGGTTCCTGTATTTGGATGCATTTTGTACCTTTTAACCTGTATTTATATATTCTGACATTTGTCCTGATATTAGGTATAGGTGCTTGTATACAGAACCATAACCAGTGTGGTCTAGTGGTTAAGAGCAGTGAAATCTAATCTGGAGAACCGGGTTTGATTCCCCACTTTTCCACATGCAGCCAGCTGGGTGGCCTTGGGTTAGTCACAAGTTCTCTCAGAGCTGTTCTCTCAAGAGCACTTCTCGAAAGAGCTCTCTCAGCCCCACCTACCTCACAGGGTGTCTTTTGTGGGGAGAGGAAGGGAAAGGCGATTGTAAGCTGCTCTGAGATTCTTTTGGGTTGAGAAGAGCAGGGTATAAAAACTAATTCTTCTTCAGTCAGGGCTTTTTTTCTGGGGGAATGTGCCGGAACGGAGTTCCTGAACCTCTTCAACAAAATTCTATTAAAATGTTTAAAAGTTCATGAATTTTCAGTATACAGAGTTCTGTCACCTCTTTATCCCAAAAAGAAAAAGCCCTGTTTCTTCTTATTTTAATTTTAATATTTCCTCTGCACAGTTAAAATATATTGTATAATGTTATATTAGTGCTGTGTGTTTAGCTATATTTGATTATTGTGTTCATCTGCAAACGGAAGACTCTCGGCTTGAAACCGGGAGAAGACGGGTAATGTGAAATTCCCCATTGTTTAAAAAGAACCGTCACTCCGTGTACCTTTCGTGGTTCCACCCTGAGAACCAGCCGCTTCCTTTCATCAGCTCCTTCCCTTTATTTCTAGGTACTCCCCGTTCGGGTAGGAAGGATCAGATAACGTAACTGAATCCACACAGATTTCAACTCTCGCCATGTGTACGGTTTGCAAGACGCCCCCCCCTCCCCGAGAAAGGGCTCTTGGGAGAATTTTGCTCTGGTCCCCACCGAACCAACATTATTGCTGCGGTGGCTCAAGTGGTTAAGACGCTGAACTGCAGGCTGTGGAAGGTCAGTAGTTCAGTGGTTCAAGACCCGGGTGCCGCAAGACATTGCCGAACCCTTCTGGATTTTTTCCTTTGCAAAGTGCTGGGTCTCTCTTCCACTCCTGCCTTGCTGCCAGCTGTTCTTTCCGGGGGTTTTAGGGTGTGTGTGCACGGTCCTTTTCCGTTGGCTTCCACCTCTGCTGTCTCTGTTCTCCCCAGCAAGGTCCTTTGCCCATCCAGTCCTGTGTTGGGAGAGCCTATATCTTTGGCATCAGGTGGAGAAAGTTTGCAGTACACGGATTAGAAGCCCTGTGGCCGTCTGCCCATCTTCTGCTGGTTGTGTGATGTATTTGTCTGTGCTTTGTATTCCTGCGCATGTGACAGGGGTGGTGTGTGCTTTTGGCACCGTGCGGCGGCTCATCGGCGTCACCCTTGTGGTTTGACCCGACCTTCCTCATGTGATGTGCCTTTGCGTCTGTCATCGTGGGATTTGTGGAAGAACTGGAACCTTGCTAGCGTGTAGTGGTTAAGAGAGTCAGACTAGGATCTGGAAGACCTGGGCTCGAATCCCTGCTTGCGCCACGGACGTTTGCTGGCTGACCGTGGGCCAGTCACACTCCCTCAGCCTAACCTACCTCGCAGGGTTGTTGTGGGGATAAAATGGAGGAGAGGGGAACGATGTAAGCCACTTTGTGTTCCCATTAGGGGGGAGAATGAGATACTTCTGCCAGCCTAAGCAACAGTTCTGATAACAAGCCAGCAAGTGGGGGTGATGACTTCTGTAGTCAAGAAAGCTAACACTTGGGCAGAAAAAAACTCTTCAAGGAGACCAGTTTCTTGACACAGAGTTAGAAGGGACCCTAGAGGTCACCTACTCACACCCCCTTGCTCAGTGCAGGAATTAGTCAACTGCAGCACTCCACTCTGCTTAAAGGAGCGCACACCTTTATAAAATGTTTTTAAATGATCGGGGGGAGAGCATTTACAGGAGAAATTCTTGTGGGGCTGTGCCTTTCAGAAAAGGGGCGAGGCCCCTAAAAGCCCCACCATAGCTATGGGCCTGCCCGGGAGCATTGCTAACAGCTGCTGCTCATCCCAGCAAGTGTCTTTTGATGACTCCTGGTGCCCCCTGCTCCTTGGCGTCCTAGGCAGTCACCTGAAATAGAGCAGTAGAAATCTTTGGCACCCTCGACAGTTGCTTAAGGAAGGAAGGAGGGGAGGAGGAGGAGGAGACTGGATTCATATCCCGCTCTCCACGCGGAGTCTCAGAGTGGCTTACAAACTCCTTTCCCTTCCCCTCCCCACAACAGGCACCATGTGAGGTAGGTGGGGCTGAGAGAGCTCTTTCCAGAACTGCTCTTTCAAGGACAGCTCTGACAGAACTATGGCTTGCCCAAGGTCATCCAGCAGCTGCAAGTGGAGGAGTGGGGAATCAAACCCGGTTCTCCCAGATTAGAGTCCGCCCACTTAACCACTACGCCAAACTGGCTCTCTGTATTAGGTGGAACTCTGTATTAGGAAAAGCTAAAATAAAGCACTAGAGTTCCCATCGTGTAGCCGAGGTCACCTGCGGCACAAATTGGCTGTTTACTGTGGCTCTTTGCCAGCCTCAAGGGTGGCGTGTCCAGGGCTACGTCACAAGTAGCACATTGGCCTGGTTAAGGCGTGGTCAGTCAGAACAGGTTTCTCCCAATAAACAGGAGTTCCTCCTGTGGCCGACGCAGAGGAACACCAGCGAAGCAATTTGGGGCTTTGTGTATTCATGCTTGGGAAACGCTCACTTGGCTGTTTTCTATAAGAGGCATCTTTGGGCCTTTAAGAAAATAAAATTGCACGGGAGTTTTTTTCCCTTTTTTAAAGCACGATAAAATGCAGACGAAAAGCGAAATGTGCGTTCTAGCCGAAACTGGGTTCCGATTCTCGTGGCTGATTGATCGATGCGCAGCGATTAAGCCTCGTGGGTAACGGTGACATATATTAGCTGTAATGGGCTTAAAATGGATTCAAATGAGGGCAGTAATCTTTCAGTGGCATTTGAAACTGCTAAAGTATTAATTGCGGATTAACTGTTGGGGGGAGGGGGGTTCCAACAGGCAGAACTGAGATGGCTTCGCAGGCGGAAGGGATTCCCCGGGGTTTCTGGTCTTGTTTGCCAAATCTGATGAAAGAGAAACCTGGAACTGTTTTTCCCTTCTGGTTTGTATGCTGAGCTAAGGAATAATTCTGGGACGAAAGCGCCGCGCCTTGTTTGTTAGCAGTAGGAAATAGGCCAACGCTACGCTGGGGGTTATTAGGAAGGGAACTGAAAACAAATCGGCCAGTATCATCATGCCCCGGATTAAATCGATGGTGCAACCTCATTTGGAGTACTGTGTACAGTTCTGGTCACCACACCTCAAAAAGGATATTATAGCATTGGAAAAAAGTGCAGAAAAGGGCAACTAGAATGATAAAAGGGTTGGGACACTTTCCCTATGAAGAAAGGTTAAAGCGCTTGGGGCTCTTTAGCTTGGAGAAACAACGGCTGAGGGGTGACATGATCGAGGTTTACAAGACGATGCCTGGGATAGAGCAGGTCGAGAAAGAAGCACATTCTCCCTTTCTCACAATCCAAGAACTCGTGGGCACTCAATTAAATTGCTGAGCGGTCAGGTTAGAACAGATAAAAAGAAGTACTTCTTCACCCAAAGGGTAATTAACACATGGAATTCACTGCCACAGGAGGTGGTGGCAGCTACAAGCATGGACGGCTTCAAGAGGGAATTGGATAAGCATATGGAGCAGAGGTCCATCATTGGCTATTAGCCACAAGGTATAGGTAGGAAGTCTCGGTCTGGGGCAAGTGATGCTCTGTCTTCTTGGTGCTTGGGGGGGGGGTCAACAGTGGGAGGGCTTCTAATGTCCTGGCCCCACAGCTGGACCTCCTGATGGCCCCTGGTATTTCTGGCCACTGTGTGACACAGAGCGTTGGACTGGATGGGCCATTGGCCTGATCCAACACTGGCTTCTCTTATGTTCTCTTAAGTACAGTTGTGATTTAAAGATTTAATCTAAAGGAGCCCGGAACCGTCTTGCCATCGTCGCAACCGGCTTAGGGCCACCCTGGCCTGTAGGGTTTTCAAGGCAAGAGACGCTGAGAGGTGGTTGGCCATGGCCTGCCGCTGCGTTGCGGCCCCGGACTTCCTTGGTGGGCTCCCACCCAAATACCAACCGTGGGCTGATCCTGCTTCGTTGCCGAGATCTGACGAGATCAGGCTGGCCTGGGCCGTCCGGATCAGGAGAAATTTCTGTAAACAGACGGAAATGAACTGAAGCTGGCCGTGTCGAGCAGACGCCAAGTTCCTCACGTCAGTTAAATCTGCATCTTCTGCAATACTCACTGAAGCTGAACGTTGGCGTTTGAATCTTTTTGGCTCCCACGCTTTCCAGCTCCAGGAATTACTGGGTTGAATATTTCGGGAACCTTCGCTCACCTCAGGGAGCGGCTGCAGTGTCCGCAGCTCTCCTTCTTTTGGTTATTCATCCTCGGTACCCTGACCTGGGCAGGGTTTCCTCACCTTCAGGGGGGCAGAGGGAGATGTGGCAAGAAGGGCGGGAAGGTGGAAAGATTTGTTCTCGAGAGCCAGCGTGGTGCAGGGGTTAAGAGGGTCGGATTAGGACCCAGGTTCGAATCCCCACTTGTGCTAGGTACTCCCAAACTCCTAACCTCCGATGCTGGCACCAACGGCGCCCCATCGAAGGTTGGGAGAGGGAGTCAACCCCGGTCCACTCCGACTCAGGCACAGGACCTCCACCATCTTCGCTGGGTTTAGTTTCAGCCGGCTCAGCCTGAAGCCACCCAGCCACGGCCTGTAGTGCCCGGTTCAGACCTTCTGGGTCGGAGCCCGACCGGCCGCCCAACATCAGATAGAGCTGGGTGTCATCACCATATTTTGGAGGAGAGGGGAATGACATAATTAGCTTTGGGTCCCCATTGGAGAGAGAGGTCGGGTAGAAATGAATGAATGAATTAAATAAATTCTCTGGGTGCGGTAGATTACGCATTTACCGGCTGGTGGAACAAGAATGGGGTATTTTTTTTAAATTAACTTTATTGAAATTTCATAAGAAGAAAGAGAAAAAAAAGAAAAGGGGGAGGAACTAGAAAAAAAACAATTAAAAATAATGCAGCGTGTATGCTTTCTCAATACAAGTTGAGGATAATTTACAGTCCATATTATCTAAATCACGTAGTATCCTCGTGTCTAATAGATAATAGTCTTATATTCATATTTATCCTTAAACCACACATAGAAAGGAGTCCAAGCATCAACAAAGTCTTTTTCTTTCAGGATCATAGTTAATTTGTCCATCTCCGCACATTCCATGATTTTCCAGATCCATTCACGTAGTGGTTAAGTGCGCAGACTCTAATCTGGGAGGACCAGGTTTGATTCCCCACTCCTCCACTTGCACCTGGCTGGATGACCTTGGGCAAGCGGTAGTTCTGATAAGAGCTGTTCTTGAAAAAGAGCAGTTT
>NW_015173216.1:206367-211458 GCF_001447785.1 Gekko japonicus | reverse complement strand
CTTCTTCTTCTTCTTCTTCTTCTTCTTCTTCTTCTTCTTCTTCTTCTTCTTCTTCTTCTTCTTCTTCTTCTTCTTCTTCTTCTTCATTGTTTCCATACTTGAGCTAAAGTAATCCTGGCTGCTGTCGCTGCATGCAATATAAATATCGTGAAGGGCGGCCTTTCCTTCTAACAAGGAACATTGTCTCTGTTTATTTAAGCTACCTGTTACCTAAATGACGTTACTCCCTTTTACTTCAGTGCAAAGGCATCTATCTGGAGGTTTTGCCAGCATGCAAACATATTTAAAGGGGAGCCTTTATGAGCCAGGTGATCGTTCACGTGCCTCTTAGAAGGTCAGATAAAAATCTCATGCTTATGAGCCTGCATATAAGAACATAACAGAAGCCAGTGTTGGATCGGGCCAGTGGCCCATCCAGCCCAACACTCTGTGTCACACCGTGGCCAGAAATATAAGACGAGCAGCTGTTTTTTGCTGTGGGATCAATGAATTCGATGTGTGTGTGTTGTCGGGACAGGCAGGCTTCGCTAAGGCCTCAGTTCCTCAGGCCCCTGTGTGTTAATACAAACGTTGTGCTACGTGTGGTCTATGTCAGGGCCAGGGTCCCCAATCTTTTTTGAGCCGGTGGGCTCCCGGACACAGGTACAAAATGGCTGCCGGGAGGGGCTCCTCTTTGGGTTTACGGCAAAGAGATCTGGGTGCCGTTCGGGGCAGCTGCCGCCCACACGACGCATTGAAAAATCGGCAGAGCCTACCCAGTCTCCAGGTCTCACTCAGAAGGCCTGCTGGGCGAAAGACTCACCCGGCCCCGCCCGGAACGAAGTTTGAGTCAAGTTTGAGTCATGATAAGTTTGGCCACCTTTGAGACCAGCAAAGCTTTATTCAAAGTGTATGGTTTCGAGGGGGAAACAGACCTCTTCAGGCAAAACGGGCCTCACCCAGTTTCTAAAGACACCTGTTGCTAGTGTTGCCGACCTCCAGGTGGGGCCTGGAGAGCTCCCCCTGTTATTTCCAGGCGGCAGAAATCTGTTCCCCTGGCTGCTTTGGAAGGTGGACTCTGTGGCATTATGCCCCACTTTCCCTATGAAGGAAGGTTAAAGCGCTTGGGGCTCTTTAGCTTGGAGAAACGACGACTGAGGGGTGACACGATCGAGGTTTACAAGATTATGCCTGGGATAGAGCAGGTCGAGGGTAGGAACTCTCGGTCTGGGGCAAGGGATGCTCTGTATTCTTGGTGCTTGCGGGGGGGGGAACAGTGGGAGGGCTTCTAGTGTCCTGGCCCTACTGGTGGACCCCCTGATGGCACTTGGTATTTTGGACCACTGTGTGACCCAGAGTGTTGGCCTGAATGGGCCATTGGCCTGATCCAACATTGGCTTCTCTTATGTTCTTATATGGAGCAGAGGTCCATCAGTGGCTATTAGCTACAAGGTATAGGTAGGAACTCTCGGTCTGGGGCAAGGGATGCTCTGTATTCTTGGTGCTTGCGGGGGGGGGCATAGTGGGAGGACTTCTAGTGTCCTGGCCCCAATGGTGGACCCCCTGATGGCACCTGGTATTTTGGACCACTGTGTGACCCAGAGTGTTGGCCTGAATGGGCCATTGGCCTGATCCAACATTGGCTTCTCTTATGTTCTTATATGGAGCAGAGGTCCATCAGTGGCTATTAGCTACAAGGTATAGGTAGGAACTCTCGGTCTGGGGCAAGGGATGCTCTGTATTCTTGGTGCTTGCGGGGGGGGCATAGTGGGAGGACTTCTAGTGTCCTGGCCCCACTGGTGGACCCCCTGATGGCACCTGGTATTTTGGACCACTGTGTGACAGACAGAGTATTGGCCTGGATGGGCCATTGGGCCTGATCCAACACTGGCTTCTCTTATGCTCTTATGTCCCTCATCAAACCCCACCCTCCCCAGGCTCCATAGCCAGAATCTCCAAGTATTTCCCAACCCGGGGCTGGCGCCTGAAAACACGTTGGGCACCCTGTTGTGGAGACCCCTGGTATACGTCGTGTCTCAGCAGGCATTGTTCCTTGTCAGAAATCGTCTTCATAAAGACAGATCCCCTTTAAGTAACCCGAGGCCCGAGATTTCTTAACCTGTCCCTTCTCCACAGGTGTGACTCACGCGGCCATCTGGGCAGCCTGCATCTCCTACCTGAGCGCGGCGGTGCCTCCCGAACTGAGAACTTCGGCTCAGGGGATCCTCCAGGGACTTCACCTGGGCTTGGGCAGAGGATGCGGAGCGATGGTTGGGGGCGTCCTGGTCAACTACTTTGGTAAGGGGCGGGGCACAGGTGTGCTCGTGCCCATGGCGGGCATGCCATTGTTCCCCACCAGAGGTGTCGGTCACATGCCAGTGTCGCTCTACTAAAGCGTTTTATACGTTCCCGAGAAAGGTTTACCTACCAAAGGGCAGGAGCTTTCTTGGCTCTCGAAGAAGGGTGTAAACATTAACCCCAAATACTCTTTATCAATTTGGAAGGGAGAAAGATTTGGGCTGTACAAGCTCAGAAGATGTGCAGGGTTTCGTAAACACCCAGGGCTTTACACTCCCTATTCCTATGCTAGATTGGTGTAGTGGTTAAGTGCACGGACTCTAATCTGGGAGAACCGGGTTTGATTCCCCACTCCTCCACTTGCAGCTGCTGGTGTGAGCTTGGGCAAACTATAGTTCCGTCAGAGCTGTCGTTGAAAAGAGCAGTTTCTGTCAGAGCTCTCTCAGCCCCCACCTCCCTCCCAGGCAGTGTTCCCTCTAAGCTGAGTTAGTGTGAGTTAGCTCACAGTGTTTTAGCCTCCAGCTCACATATTTTTGTCATAGCTCAGGAAGGATGGCTCCAGAGTAAACTAATTTATGCAGTAGCCAAATCACTTGCTCACAACATTAATGCCAGTAGCTCACAAAGTAGGATTTTTGCTCACAAGACTCCACAGCTTAGGGGGAACACTGCTCCCAGGGTATCTGTTGTGGGGAGGGGAAGGGGAAGGAGTTTGTAAGCCGCTCTGAGACACCTTTGGGTAGTGAAGGGTGGGGTATAAGTCCAATCTCTTCTCTTGTTCTTCCTTTAGATTCAGCTGGGTTGTTGTGTTGGTCTGAAGCAACAGAACCAAGTTTGAGTCAGTGGCACTTTGAAGACCAACAAACCTTGATTCTTAAAGGTGCCTCTGGACTCAAACTTTGCTCTATTTGTAGGCTATTTAGAGAGAATCCACTGAACGTGAACAAATTTAGAGTCCAGTGCAATGCTCCCTCTAAGCTGTGGGGTCTTGTGAGCAAAGATTCTACTTTGTGAGCTCCTGGCATTAAAGGCGCGAGTGAGCCGTTTGGCTACTGCATGAATTAGTTTGCTCTGGGGCCCTCCTTCCTGAGTGAAGACAAAAACGTGTGAGCTGCAGGCTAAAACATTGTGAGCTAGCTCGCACTCACTCGGCTTAGAGGGAACACTGGACTCCAGCGGCACCTTTAAGACCAACAAAAGTTTATTCACGGCATGAGCTTTCGTGTGCACACACACTTTTCCCAGTACACATTTTCAAATACATTCATTGTCTCGGAAGAAGTGCGCGTGCACACAAAAGCTCATGCCTTGAATAAACCTTTGCTGGTCTAAAGGTGCCACGGGTCTCTAAATTTGTTCTACTGCTTCAGACCAACACGGCTGACCACCTGGATCCAGGGCTATTTTTGGGCAGGAACGCACAGGAACGGAGTTCCGGCTGGCTCCCGAGTTGGCCACGCCCAGCAGGAACTCATTAGCATAATAGGCCACACCCAACATCAGAAACTCATTAGGATTGGCTACATTAGGGGTTTGTGGCCTAACATGCAAAGGGTTCCTGCTACAAAAAAAGGCCCTGGGTTTTGACAACAAACAAGGTAAACAGTATAAGAAGCAAAAGGTGGGTGTGGCTGGATGGCCACACTTCTGGTAACATGGGGGTGTGGCCTAATATGTTAATGTGCTGTGCTGTCAGGGGTGTGGCCTAATGTGCTAATGAGTTCCTGCTGTTGGGTGTAGCCTATTATGCTAATGAGTTCCTGCTGGGCTTTTTCTACAAAAAAAGCCCTGCCTGAATCTACTGCTTCACCAGTGGAACTTGGAGTACCACTTAAAGGGGCAAAAATATATGGGAGCGATAAGGACTCCTGTCGGTATTGTTGGTCTGCCAGTGCTGAGGACAAAGGCAAAAAGAATATCGGTTGTCAGCGATGGAGGGGATGAAAAATGGCTTGAATGAAGAATTTCTACTCTCCAGATGTTGTCCTGTATGTCTCTGCTTCCCGAAAAAACAGCACAACATAGTTTGACATTTAATGACAGCAGCAAGAATAACGGCATTGGGAAAAGAACATTGTCCATAGAATGAGTTATGAAATGTAAAGGAACCTGTATGGTTATTAGATTGACTACCCTAAAAAAAAAAGGGTGACGGTTTGGCTCAATTTGATTGGGCTTGGCGGTCTAGTTTGGTGTATTGGTTAGGAGCAATGTTCCATCTAAGCTGTGGAGTCCTGCGAGCAAAAATTCTACTTAGTGAGCTCCTGGCATTAAAGTTGTGAGCGAGCAATTTGGTTGCTGCATGAATTAGTTTGCTCTGGAGCCCTCCTTCCTGAGCTAAGACAAAAATCTGTGAGCCGGAGGCTAAAAAACTGTGAGCTAGCTCACACTAACTCACCTTAGAGGGAACACTGGTTAGGATCATGGTCTCTAATCTGGGAGAACTGGGTTTGATTCTCCACTCCTCCACATGCAGCTGCTGGTGTGACCTTGGGTCAGTCATAATTTCTTTCAGAGCTATTCTCTCAAGGGCAGTCCTCAAGAGAGCTCTCTCAGCCCCACCTACCTCACAGGGTGTCAGTTGTGGGAGGGGAAGGGAAAGGAGTTTGAAAGCCGCTCTGAGACATCATTGGGTAGTGAAGGCGAGGGTATAAATCCAATCTCTTCTTCCTTCTTTTTCAAAAATCGGTAGCCGTGTGTAGAACATTCTTACATATGCACCTGTCTTTCTGCTCGACGATCATGATACGTTCGGTACATTTGTTGTTTGTAATGTTTGAGCGAAAAACCATTCATAATTTTTTTAAAAAAGAA
>NW_015173216.1:177270-206346 GCF_001447785.1 Gekko japonicus | reverse complement strand
CCGAACAGTCCACAGTAAAGCCGAAACGGCAATACTGGAACAGGCGAAGCTACATTTGCAGAACACGAGATCCTGGCCTTAAAAAACCACGTCCTGTTTCCTTTGGGGAAGGACAGAGCTGGGTGTTGCACTTTGATGAGAGAAATTCTCTGCCTGGCGTCAGAGAGCAACAGGAACACATTTTAGTCTTTCTTCCAGCGCGGCACGGTGTGGCAGGATAGCCTCTGGGAGTCCCCAGTTCGAGTCCCCACCCCTCCCTGGAAGCTTGCTGGGTGATCCTCGGGCCAGCCACAGTCTCTCTCTCTTTCTCTCAACCCCACCTCCCTCACAGGGTTGTTTTGAGGATAAAACGGAGGTGGGGGGAGGAGAATGGTGTCGTGGGCCACTCTGGATCCCCGCTGGGGAGAAGAGTGGGGGAACAAATCTCTAAATCGATTAAATAAATATTCTTTTACTTATTTCTGAAGTGTCCCTCACACGGTCCAACGTATTCCAATGAGCAGAAGTTGAGACATGGGGCACGGCTACCGATGGTTTCCTCCAGGGCTTTTTTTTCTGGGGGAAGGTGCCAGAATGAAGAAGAGAAGAAGAAGAGGTTGGATTTATACCCCACCCTTCACTCGGAGTCTCAGAGCGGCTTACAGACTCCTTTCCCTTCCCCTCCCCACAACAGACACCCTGTGAGGTAGGTGGGGCTGAGAGAGCTCTTGACAGAAACTGCTCTTTTTCAAGAACAGCTCTGACAGAACGATGGCTTGCCCAAGGTCATCCAGCAGCTGCGAGTGGAGGAATGGAGAAAGTTCATGAGTTTTCAGTATGCAGATGGAAAACTTCATTTCCCTCTTGAGACTTCCAGAACCTCTTTTTTCCTTTTTTTTAAAAAAAGGCCTGGTTATCTCTGGAAACCGTCCAGAGAAAGGAGACCGGATTTGTTCACATTATGACTGTTTGGCCGCTTCCGAAATGCCGCCCTTTTCTGCCGGAGTTTGATCTTCAGCTCCCCGTTTTGTAGACTCTTGGCGCTATCAAGCCTATAGTTAATTCCTTTCCAGGGAGCGAAGACAAAAACGTGTGAGCTGCAGGCTAAAAAATTGTGAGCTGGCTCGCACTCACTCGGCTTAGAGGGAACACTGGACTCCAGCGGCACCTTTGAGACCAACAAAGGTTTCTTCATGGCATGAGCTTTTGTGTGCACTTCCCTCTTGAGAGTTACGGCACCTCTTTTTCCCCTTTTTTTTTTAAAAAAAAGGCCTGGTTATCTCTGGAAACCGTCCAGAGGAAGGAGACTGGATTTGTTCACATTATGACCATTTGGCCGCTTCCAAAATGCTGCCTTTTTCTGCCAGAGCTTGATCTTCAGCTCCCCATTTTGTAGACTCTTGGCGCGAAGCGGCTCCTGACACGGTCCCGGTGGTTTTCCTTCAGGAAACGCAGCCCCTCTCTTTCACGGGCCGGGGATGGAAACCGCCTGGTCCGTTTGGGGCCCGCACTTCATCTCCACGCTTTGCCCGGGGAGCCCGCTTCCCCGTCGCCAAGTTTCCCCCAGCCGCTTCGTCGTCCTTGGTTGTTCCAGTCAGACCGCCTTCTCTTGTCAGCAGAGTAAAGACCGGATGCTAAGTCGATTTCTCTCCTCAGGGGCGGCTTCCACATTCAGAGGGATCGGAATGGCCTGTCTTGTGATCCTCTTACTTTTCGCTTTGATCCAGTGGCTGGCGGTTCCCGACGAGCAAGAAGGTAAACGGCCGCGGTTACTCCCACCCTGGCCACCTTCAGACTGGACTCCCGCTGGCCCCTTTGTGAAGCTGCTCTGGATCCGTCGTCGGCGTCAGGCTGTTAATTTACCTATTTTTTTTAACTTACTTTTTTTATTTTTTAAAGCAACAAGTATACAGAAATCTAAACCATCCACTTTTTAAGCTAACAAAAAGGATTTTGTTATCACAACACCCTTTACACTTTATAGTTTTAAGTATAAACATTATTGAACACTTGGCTCAAGTGGTTAAGATGCTGAACTGCAGGCTGTGGAAGGTCGGTAGTTCAGCAGTTCGAGACCCGAGTGTGCCGCATGATGGAGCGAGCTCCCATCTCTAGTTCCAGCTCCTGCCAACCTAGCAGTTTGAAAGCAAGAAATTGCAAGTAGATAAATAGGTACCACTTCGGTGGGAAGGGAACAGCGTTCCGTGAGCCTTGGTGTTTAGTCATGCCGGCCACATGACCACGGAAACGTCTTCGGACAGCGCTGGCTCTTTGGCTTTGAAACGGAGATGAGCACCGCAACCCTAGAGTCGGATTCGACTGGCTTTCGAGCAAGGGAACCTTTACCTTTACCTTAAAATACAAAATTAAGATATTTCTTGGGTACTAAACACATCTTGTTCGTAGAATTAGTAATTAAAAGAAAGAAAGCCATCTTTTCAAAAATTCAGTCGAAGTCTTATTTCGATCAGCCTCTACTATCTGAGATACTAATTTGTCTGTGACTGCCACGTCCCAAACCTTCACGTACCATTGACTTACACTTGGGATTTTTTTTTCGATTTCCAGTTTTGTGCGATTAACGTTTTTGCTGCAATGAGAAAAATGAGTAAGAGGTTAATTTACTTATTTACCTAATTTATTGCCTACCTAAGACTCAAAGGTGAAATGTTTGTGTGCGTGTGTGTGCTTATATACCCTGACCTGGACGGCCCAGGGTAGTCCAATCTTATCACATAAGTCCCAAACCTTCATGTACCATTGATTTACACTTGGAATTTTTTTTTCGATTTCCAGTTTTGTGCAATTAACGTCTTTGCTGCAATGAGAAAAATTAGTAAGAGGTTAATTTACTTATTTACCTATGGATAGGCCAGTCTAGCCTCATCTCCTCAGATCTCAGAAGCTTTGCAGGATGAGCCCCGATTACTATTTGGACGGGAGACCACCAAGGAAGGAGTGGGTTGCAGTGTGGAGGCAGGCAATGGGAAACCACCTTTGAGTGTCTCTTGCATTGGAAACCCTACGGCAGTGATGGCGAACCTTTTAGAGACCGAGTGCCCAAACCACGACCCAAAACCCACTTATTTGTCGCAAAGTGCCAACATGGCAATTTAACCTGAATACTGAGGTTGTAGTTTAGAAAAAACAACTCGTACATTAACATAAGATGATCCAAACAAAGTAAGGAAAGCAATCCCAAATGCTTTCGTTTACTTAAAATTATTTGGCAGAGAATTCGACACTTTAATGACGGTCTGGGCCTGGCTGGGGCGATGGCACGCGTGCCCACAGAGAGGGCTCTGAGTGCCACCTCTGGCACGTGTGCCATCGGTTCCTGTCCTACGGGGTCGCGGTGACCTGACGGCACTTTCCACCACCAGTTTTCCCTGACTTGGATAGCCTAGGCAAGCCCGATCTCATCAGAGCCCGGAAGCTAAGTAGGGTCGGCCTTGGTTAGTACTTGGATGGGAGACCGCCAAGGAAGCCCCGGTTTGCTATGCAGAGGTGGGCAATGGCGAACCACCTCTGCTTTGCCTCTTGCCTTGAAAACCCTACGGGGTCGCCGTAAGTTGGCCTAGACTTCACAGCCGTTTACACACACACACACACACATTTAGTCAGGTGGCACAAAAGGCCTTTCTAAACATTTCTGATTTGCATATTCTGTGGAATTATCGCAGCGTGGGGGGGGCGCCTTCCACAAGGCAGGGGCTGCCCCACAGAACGTGGGTGAGTGGCCAGTTGTCGATCTCACTCATTTGCGGAGCAACACGGTTGGGTTTGACCTTTAAAATCCTAGCCGTTCCAGACTTCAGGGTCGCCTTCTCCCTGCCAACTGGCCGTCAACTCAGTTAATCTCCTCTGAGGGCACGCTCTGTGTTCCTTAGTTGTTGGATGTTTTGTCAGCTGGCTTACTCGGGACAGGGAGGTGGCACCATGACTGCGGGTTGGATCCAGAGGATGTTTGCCATGTGGGGGCAGGGCAGGGAAAGAACAGTCCCCTCAGGTGCCGGCACTGGAGTTAATTTTTCAGTCCCAAGTGGGGAGTGTAAGGGACACACCCACAAACCACGTTCACACTGGAGTTCAGTTGAGGTTTGGAGTGACGCCTGACTGTAGCTGATCTTTAGAGGAGAAGAATTTTGCCTGAATGAGAACATAACCTAAGACCCGGCCCTGCTGGATCAGAGATAGTCAGTCTAGTCCAGCATCCTGTCTCACACAGTGGCCAGCCAGTTCTCCAGAACCTCTCTAGGAGCAGGATTCTAAAAAATTGATGGTGCTTGGCCGTCCCACTTAATTCTTTTGGGTCACGGCTGATCTTTTCCTTGTTGTTTTCCCCATTCCAGAAAAGACCATGCTGGCCGAAAGGATCCCGGTGCCTTCCAGCCCGGTGCCCATCGCCACGATCGACCTGGTCCAGCAACAGACCGAAGACATCCTGCCTCGGCCAGAGCCCCGGGTCCCCCCCAAGAAGACCAAGCACCAGGAGGAGCAGGAGGACGTGAACAAGCCCGCCTGGGGAGTCAGTTCTTCTCCGTGGGTGACTCTCGCTTACGCCATCTACCAAATCAAGGAGATGGTGCAGCTCTCCAAGAGCAACCAGGCCTCCGAGAGCCAACCTCTGCAGGTAACGCAGCCCTTGCTGCCGAAAAGCTTTTTCTAAGAGCAGGCCACCCGACGGGAACGAGAGTGGCGGGGTCCGTTACCGGAAGCCTTAAGATAGCAAAGCGCGAACTCCGCTCCCGACGAATAGAGCCCTGCCGGCCCCTTACTTAGAAACTTTCGAGCCACTGAACGAATAGCGGAGTCGAAAGTAGCCAGCGTTGCTTGTGCATCTACGTCATAGCAGCGAAGGGTTCTCCTGGGGTGCTCTTCCAATGCAGTCGGACCAGGCGGACTGACGAAAGCCGTGCTTTACGGAACGCGCGCTGCAGCAAGCAGCATTGCTGCGGGATGCGTTGGTGGGCTGAGCCGTAGGAGCCTTTAAAAGGGATTCGGTAACTTTAGGGGGTGGTCAGCTTGTCAGTGGCTATTAACGAAACGGCCCCAGCCCGTGTTCAGAGGCAACGCAGCAGCTGCCGGCTGCAAGCCACCAAATGCCTCTCTTCCGCGGGTAACTGTTGTAGGCTGGGGGCCAGACCAAACGGACCCGTGGTCCAACACCATGTATTTGTCCTATGCAGCCTGTAAATATATATAATCTTCTAGGTAGGGGGAGGGGACCTTAGGGGAACTCCCCCGATAGTACCTCACATGCTCATTGCTGATCTCTGATTACAAATCACTGGGTTTAAAAGAAATAAACCAAAAATATATAGGAATTAACCGCTGCAGCTCAGGCTTGTGACTTGCGTTGTCCATCTTGTGTGTCGGTTGCCGTGAGCCGGCATCCGCTTTGGGGCACCGGAGGAGCCACCATGTCCAATGCTCCCTCTAAGCCGTGGAGCCTTGTGAGCTCCTGGCATGAAAGCTGTGAGCGATTCGGCGACTGCATAAATTAGTTGGCTCTGGAGCCCTCCTTCCTGAGCTAAGACAAAGATGTGTGAGCCAGAGGCTAAAAAACTGTGAGCTAGCTCACACCAACTCAGCTTAGAGGGAACACTGGCCGTGTCCCACTTTTACAATATTTGTGCCACAGGGCAAACGCAAGCGATGAATGTAATTCTTCAAGTGTAAAAGCATAGGAAGTGTCCTGCTTGTTATTGTGGCCTCTGTGTGTGTGTGTGTGTGTGTGTGTGTGTACACCGATCGCAGAATGTGTGTATATTTTAACTTTAGAGACAGACTTAAGACCCATTTTGTAAAACTGGATGTTTGGAAAAGCAGGAAAATGGAGTCGTGTGTCTCTTGATATTGACGTAGGGACACTTCAGAAAATGAATGTATTCTCTGGCGCCTGTAGGGTTCCCATTTGCATGCTTATGGTGGTCAGCCTCCAGGTAATTGCGACCCTTGCCTGACATTGCTTACCTGTTCGGTGGGAGGAAACTGGGGCCGAGGAGGGGGCGGGCATCTAGTTACAGGAAGTTCTGACCATAGAGTTCCTGCCAATTCCTAGCACTACCAGGAAGTGCGAAGGGTAGCTCTAGGAATTGCCAGGAGCTCTTTGCCCTGCTGTTGGCCTTCCAGAGGAGCCGGTTGGCCACTGTGTGAGACAGGATGCTGGACTAGATGGACGACTGGTCTGATCCAGCAGGGCTCTTCTGATGTTTTTATGTTCAGAACTGCTGCTCAGAAAAGGGGTTTGGTTGTGCAGAGTTTTAAGAGACCCATTGGGCATGTGGCTAAAAATGAAACAGGAAGTGAAGAATTCCCCATGTCGGTGCTTCCACTTAGTGCCGTTTCAGTGGCAGGTATGGAATCCATGCCCCATGGAACATACAAAGCAGCTGCTTTTAAGACAGGGTTGCCAGATCCCTCCTGGCAACCGGTGGGGGATGGGAGACTTACCTGGAAGTGATTTTATCACACCGGCGATGCCCAGGCGACGCTCTGGTATTTGGGCAAAATACTACGGTAAAACCGGCTTCTAGCGAAGAGTTTCCCCCCAGATACCAGAGCGTCAACTGGACATCACTGGTGTGATGACATCACTTCCTGTGCAACGCTGACGAGAAGCCCTGGGCCTTTCTCTTTCTCCAGGGACGTCCCTCAGCTGGCCAACTGATTGGCGACTGGGGAGCAGGGCCTGTTGGCGGGGGACGCCTTCCTCCACCAGGGACCCCCCCTAATTTGGGACCAACCCTATTTTGAGAGCCGGATCAGATTCATCGACAGTGTTTTAAAGCAGGGCTCCCCAATCTTTTTGAGCCTGTGGCACGTTTGGCATTCTGTCACAGCACGGTGGCCGCAATCACAAAATGGCTGCCGCAGGAGGTCGAGCCAGCCACAAAATGTCAGGGAGCGAGGTTACATATGTAACTCTTAATAGTAACGATTCAACATTTCAGGCAGAAGCTCTGTTTAGCGGGGTGACTTTTAATCTGCACAGCCAGTCAGATGCCCTGCTGGGAAAATGCCCCACCTCGCCCCTGCCACTCTTTAAACGTAGTTGGTGAGCACAGGGAAAGGTGTCGGGCATCCTGGCGCCCACGGGCACCGCGTTGGGGAGCCCTGCGTTAAAGCATCGATTGTAAACATGTCAAACTCGTATTTTGCATCAGTAGCCGTTCCACTCCCATCGGTGTCTTCATGGGATTGGTATCCAAATTTTTACCCTACCTTGACTGGCAGCACCATATGAAACTCTGAGAAGAACGTTGGCTGGCTTGTGGGTATGAGACCCCGTCTAGTAGGTGGATTTGGGCACACAGTCTGGCTTCTGTGTGCGGACTTCCTTTGCCAAATCCGAGTCCGGGCATCACAGAAATTAACGTTTGTATTAGACAATAATGCAGTAATAAGGCTCTGACCTTCTAGGGAACCTTGTTCTTTACATCCGGAGGAGTTGGCCGTGTTAGTCTGCTGCAAAATAGTAAAAAGCCCAGTAGCACTGGGGTGTCAAACATGCGGCCCGGGGGTCGAATCAGGCCCCCGGAGGGCTTCCATCAGGCCCGCAGTGGAACTGGCCCTTTCCTGCTTCCAGTTCTGCTGTTGCTGCTGCTGCTGCATCATAGCTTGCTTCGCCAGACTCTCTCATTCGCTCAGCCATTTCATGTTTTAACCTGGGTCCTAGACTCAGAACTCTGAGCATGAGGTTTCTGTGGTGAAAGTCAATAAATCAAAAGTAGGTTGCAGCTTACAGAGCTAATGTTTTAAGCATGTTTTTATTTTAAGTTAAAAAAAAACCTTTGTGTCTGTGTCCTTTATGAAGTTTATATCTCCGCTACCCGGCGTTACATTTTGTGACACACGTGACCCGGCCTGACAAGGTCTCATTTATGTCAGATCCAGCCCTTGTAACAAATGAGTTCAACACGCCTGCAGTAGCACCTTTAAGACTAACAAAGTTTATTGTAGCATAAGCTTTCGAGAAACACAGTTCTCAGGCGAAGAGAGCTGTGTTTCTCAAAAGCTTATGCTACAATAAACTTTGTTAGTCTTAAAGGTGCTACCGGGCTTTTTACTATTTTGTTCTTTAAATGATACTTGCAACTTCTGGGGAATGGCTTTTAAAACACACAGAACGGACTGGTTCCAGAATGTAATATCTTCTCCCACCTCCCACCCCCATTGGCTGTTGCCGGCTGCTTAGTATGTCTACTGAAATATTCATAGTTCTGCTCCAGAAATAGCAAACACATTGGGATGGGAAGTGTTACACGGGGGGAAATAGGTCAAGAAATACACGCAGCTACATTAGAAGTAGAAAACGGGAACCTGAAACGCGTCAACGAATAATAGGAATATTTGGTTTCTTTCGCGTGTCAAATAAAGAAAATCCCGTCATTTTGTTACCTTGAAATACAATGAGTTTTTCCCCCTCATGCTGCTTGCGGAAGAGCAGTTGGGAAAAGATAAGGAAGGTAAGTCGGGTCGCCTTGTGTTCGGACGTGTTACGTGACCTCCGATGGCTTCCCTCCTCGCTTCCATGTTTGTGTGGCTGGCTCGTGCGTGCTCTGCTTATGAGGAACCTGCCTGGCTCCCCCGGAATGGCCGAATACCTGTGTTCCCCAAGCAGAAAGTCGTCCCCCCCCTCACCAAGCATTCACTTGACATGTTTTCTCTTCTCTCTCTTTCCTAGCAAGCCAACAGTAGCCCTAGCAGTGAGCCAAGCAATCCTTCCAACCAGTCTCTGGATCTGAGAAACAGTGACGCCTCTGGAGACACTTCGGTACCTCCGGCCCCCCTCGACCCCCAGCCCAGCCCTGACTCCCCTACGCCCGACCCAGTTCCCTCGGACAGTAAAGCTCCGTCTCTGGCGGCTGAGCACTAAACTGAATTTTCTGCATCCCGCTGCTGTGTCGAATCCTGCTCCTGGCCAGAGAGCCTGAAACCACGGCTCCCTTCATCACGCCGGTAACCTGACACACTTTTAAAATATTCAAGGCCTTTTCTTGTGACAAAACCCGACCGGCCTGTTTTAGGGAGGGCCGAAAGCCAGAGAGGGCACAACGGACAAGACCGTGTTATTAGTAACCAGCAACAGCCCTTCGATATTTCTCTTGACAGATTTGTGACCCGTATAGAAAGGCTGGGTCGGCCTATATCCCTGTGTCAGACAGAAGGTCGATCTTGATCTATTTGACATTTAATTTGTCCTCTACAAAGGGGGAGGGGGAATAAAAATTTGATTCACGTTTCCCAAGAGGAAGGTTGAATTACAGTCACCCCTAGCTTGATAATGTTTTGTGTTAGTTACTGGGGGGGGAGGGGAAATACGCTTTCCCCTCTTCTGTCTTAAGTTACATAGGACGAGTACCGATTTCTTTGTAAAAACCGGACAAACGGTTGAAACGTCCAAGAAAAATACTAGCAAGCGCCTAAACGAGGGAGCAGGATAGAAATCTGTCTTTCATAAAGACTTCTCGGAAAACCACGCACAGGTTTCGGCTTTTCGGTTAAGGTTTTCAGTTAAGCACGTGTCGGGAACTCCTCCAGCCAACGAAGTTGCTGTTAGACCTTTCCGCCTACTGGACTGAGGACCGTCAAGAAGGGCAGTTTTAGAAAGAAGAGCGTGATCGAGTCGTGTATCGATGCACATTTCTTTACTTAGGAGTGAGTAGTTTTAGGGGGAAGACTGTTTAAGCAGGGCACCCAGTGACAAGTGGGACTGTTTAGGCTTTCACAGGGGATGCAGTAGCCCTAGTCCAGTGGGGAGGTTTCACCTACAGGAAGTCTCTCTCTCTCTCACTCTCTGAAGAGCTTCCCTTTTCCCTGTGGAAGTGATAATGGGCGCAGGGAAAGACCCCTCCTTCCCTGCATTTTGGACTCTGCTAATGCACTCTCAGACAGGTGATCCAACATGGTTTGTTTTTTGGGGGGGAGGGGGGGACTGTTGAGTCTGGGTCGCACAGGAGGCTTGCTGACAGCGCTGGTGGGAGAAAAGGGAGTCTCTAATGCCCAGTGGGAGGTTCCTCGACCGAACGCCACTGAAGCCCATCTCATGAGGGGCCCACGGCTTGTATCTTGCCGAGGTCTTTTCCCCACAGAAAGAGCCCCTTCCGTGGGGGAAGGCTTCCGACTTCGCTGGACAGAGTGGCAGGATACAAGCCGACAAGGTTATAATTTTGGGACGTGGTATAAAGTCGGTTAATTTGGGGAAGCATTTAAAATCCACATTAATCCATAAATAAAGTGCCTGAGGGCCAAACGACTTCTAGAGGAGGGAGGGAGGGCACGGTTAATTCAGAAACGAGAGCAGAGACACAGGTATAAGGGAAACGGGCACACTACGTTTGGGGTGTTGTTGTACACTTTTGTGTTTTGTCAGACACTGGCAGGGTCGGGGTCTCGTGTGTTTCTCGGTGTTGGGCGATCCTCGCTCACTTCTGCCGTTTGCAACTGTGAGCAAAAGTTAAGCTTGAAGCTAAAGTCCTTTAGGCCGAGGGGGGGGGCACATAGAGCTGGGGGGGCCTTGGGGGGGGGAGCCCTCTCTGATTCGGCCCTTTTGAGGCCAGATTAGCTACATTCTTGCCTCAAAGGAAGACCACGTGGAGCCCAATTCCCAGTGGTTTCCCACCGCCAGCGTGGTCTTCTGGCAACCCAGTCAGGTGGCAAGCGGCTGAGGTAGGTCCTAGAATTTGCCCTCCGTCTGGCCTGCTAATGTATACGCTGGACACCTGTCCCCGCTGTCGTCTGAACGGGGCAGCTGAGAAGAGGCAACCGAAGGTCATTCTCAATGCGGTCAAGTCAAGCCAGGGCAGCTGAGATGGGCCCAGTCCTTTATAAAGGCCAAGTAACGTCCACATATTGGTTAGATTTGTAGGCCTCTGCTCTGCAGAGCTGCACACTGCCTTTCTTGATCGTTAACGGCAAGATCTGTAGCAGGTATATCCCAGAGCTGGGCAGAAGGGATGAAAAGGGGAACCCACGGACTGGAAAAGAGGCTCCTCCGGGTCCCTCACGATGCCCCACGGAATAGCGTGGGGCATTCTTTCTTCCTAAGCCTTAAGGGAAGGTTGAAGGAACTGAAGCAGAATCTGTCCATGGAAACCGGGGGACCAAACGCCAGAGAGTAGTCACTAGCTATTTTTTTTGCACTTCAACTTAAATGTACTGTACTGTAAATTTCTCATGGCGTCTTAAGTGTCCTTTAAAAAAAAAGTAATCAGAAATGTATTTATTGTTTATATCTGGGGGAGGGGGTGGGCAGGATCGGCTAGGAAGAACCAAGCAGTTGGCGGGCTTTAACAAAAGGGGAGGGGGTATTTTAAAAAAAAACAAAAAGCAACCGGTCAGCTAACTTGCGAAGGGCTCGCCAGGTGGAAGCCGAGGGCGGCGTCGATCTTGTGAGAGGCCGCAGAGGACACGTGTTAACGTTTACACTCCTGGATTGTCTTTTGAATATGTCCCTTCATTCCATGTGGGCAGTGGAACTGTACACGGGTTTTCATATTTGTGAAATTTGTTTAAAATGGTAGTGGCAAAAAAATTAAAAAAGATTCACTGGACAGAGCCACGTGTGGGCGTTTCTTTTTTGGTTTATGTAACAGCCTGCTGATGGAGAATATCCTGATTAAAACAAGGGGCGGGGGGAAGGACCATGGGGAAGGGCCATGAAAATGGGAAGGTGTGAATCAATGCTCCCTCTAAGCTGGGGAGTCGTGTGAGCAAAAATTCTACTTTGTGAGCGACTGGCATTAAAATTGTGAGCAAACGATTAGGCTGCTGCATAAGTTAGTTTGCTCTGGAGCCATCCCTTCCTGAGCGAAGACAAAAATGTTTGAGCTGGAGGCTAAAAAACGGTGAGCTAGCTCACGCTAACTCGGCTTAGAGGGAACAGTGGTGTGAATGATCTTAGCTCGCCTTTAGAGAGAACACTTCGGCACTCACTGAAAACCAACCATTTAATTTATTTAAAACATTCAAGAGCCGCCTTTCTCACGTGCGGAACGCATGGCGGCTTACAATATATATAAATAAAACAGAAACACAGTAAAAACAAGAGTTATGAACCCCATAAAAGTCACAGTATTAAAAACTCCAACTAAGACTGCCCCATTTGGCTTACTGTGTACAGTTCTTGATCAAGATGGGCGGCCATGTTAGTCTGCCTGTAGCAGTAGAAAAGAGCAAGAGTCCAGGAGCACCTTAAAGACAAACAGAATTTGGCAGGGGAGGAGCTTTCATGAGTCACGGCTCACCTCTTCAGATGCAGCTCTTGTCACAGTTCTGGTCACTGTATCTCCAACAGGATGTTGCAGAGCTGGGAAAAGTACAGAGGAGGGCAACCAACCAAGATGATGAGGGGGTGGTGATGGCCACAGGAATAAACAGCTTTCAAAGGGCACGAGAGAGATTAAAGGCCTCGCTTCCCTGAGGCGATTCCTGTCCTTTTCCCTTAGCAGGCCATAACAAGGAGCCCCCCCCATGCCCTGTTGTCGGCCCTCCAGAGGAGTATATAAATAAAACAGAAACACAGTAAAAACAACAGTTATGAACCCCATAAAAGTCACAGTATTAAAAACTCCAACTAAGACTGCCTCATTTGGCTTACTGTGTACAGTTCTTGATCAAGATGGGCGGCCATGTTAGTCTGCCTGTAGCAGTAGAAAAGAGCAAGAGTCCAGGAGCACCTTAAAGACAAACAGAATTTGTGGCAGGGGAGGAGCTTTCGTCAGTCACGGCTCACCTCTTCAGATGCAGCTCTGGTCACAGTTCTGGTCACCGTATCTCCAACAGGATGTTGCAGAGCTGGAGAAAGTACAGAGGAGGGCAACCAGCCAAGATAATGAGGGGGTGGTGATGGCCACAGGAATAAACAGCTTTCAAAGGGGACGCTTCCCTGAGGCGATTCCTGTCCTTTCCCCTTAGCAGGCCATAATGAGGACCCCGCCCCCAATGCCCTGTTGTTGGCCCTTCAGAGGAACTGGTTGGCCCCTGTGTGAGACGGGATGTTGGGCTAGATGGACCCCTGCTCTGATCCAACGGGGCTCTTCTGATGTTCTTAGGAAGGCCTCGGCCTCTATGCTCTGTTGTTGGCCCTCCAGGGGAACTGGTTGGCCACAGCGTGAGACAGGATGCTGGGCTAGATGGGCCACTGGTCTGATCCAGGAGGGCTCTTCTGATGTTCTTATGAAGGCCTCGGCCTCTCTGCCCTGTTGGTGGCCCTCCAGAGGAACTGGTTGGCCACTGTGTGAGACAGGATGCTGGACTAGATGGGCCACTGGTCTGATCCAGGAGGGCTCTTCTGATGTTCTTAATACAAGCTAAATCAAGCAAAATGCAGTCCTAAATATAACCGTCTTCAACTGTCTTCTGAAGATTGACAATGAGGGGGTCAGGCACACCTCCCTAGGGAGGTAGTTCCATTATCGTGGGGCTGCCACTGAAAAGGCTTGGTGTAGTGGTTAAGAGCGGCAAAGTCTCATCTGGAGAACCAGGTTTGATCCCCCACTCCACATAAAGCTAAGTGGGTGACCTTGGGTCAGTCGTAGTTCTCTCAGAGCTCTTCTGTCACAAGCAGTTCTTCCAGAGCTCTCTCAGCCCCACCTACCTCACAAGGTGCCTGTTGTGGGGAGAGGAAGGGAAGTCGATTGTCAGCAGCTCTGAGACACACAAGGCCTGCTAGGTGACCTTGGGCCAGTCACGGTTCCCTCAAGACTCTCTCAGTCCCACCTACCTCACAGGGTGTCTGTTGTGGGGAGAGGAAGAGAGTTTGTAAGCCGCTCTGAGACTCCTTCAGGTAGTGAAGGGTGGGGTATAAAACCAGCGCCCAGGCAGAAATGTATGGGGGAAGACAGTTTTTGAGATACCCCCCGTCCCAAGCCACGTAGGGCTTTAAAGGAGAAAACCAACACTTGAAATGGGCTTGGGAGCAGATCAGTCATTGTGGTATTGGGGACCCATGTTCCCGAAAGCTGGCCCCAACCAGCAGTCTAGCTGCGGCTTCTAAACACTCTTCAAGGGTTAGCCCCAAGTAGAGCCAATTGCAGTAGTCCAGTTTAGATGTAACGAAGGCATGGATCACCGTGGCTAGATCTGTCTGAACCAGAAACAGACACAGTTGATGCACTAGCTGGAGCTGGGCAAACACACTTCGAGCCACAGCAGTCACCTGGTTTTCCAAGGACGGGGGATATAAGACAGGGCAGACACCACTGTTTACCAGCATCATACCACACGAGGCACATGACTTGCCAGGGAGTTGTCTAATGCGTAGCCAAGGGGAATGGAATACTCGTATCACGCTACCTGGACAGTGGCTCGGTAAGAAGGATGCTTCTTGGGTATGCAGTTTTTCAGAGACACGACGTCACCGCAGTGTAGAGCACACTAGAATTCTTTGTGTGTATTTTGTGTGTTTGTGAGCCTGGAAATCGTGGTGACTTCTGGTGGATCCCCAGTAGGGCTAGGATGTTTCAGAAAGGTGGCTTTGATAATTACCTGCCTCTGCTTCCTGGCCCTGGTATTCCTGGGAGGTCTCCCTTCCAAGTAATTGCCAAGGTCGGCCCTGCTTAGCCTCCGAGATCTGACGAGTTCAGGCTTGCTTGGGCGATCCGGTTCAGGGCTGCACACTAGAATTTCAGTTAAGCACACGCAGTGCATACAAGTTTGTCACGCGGGCCTCTGAGAACGGGCCATTCCCCGTAACAGCCTCCGTCCTCTTAACAAGGAGGCACATGTGCCTGCCACCCTGTGCCCATCGGCTCTAATAGTTGGGGGACCCCCGACTGAAAGAAACTCTCCAGTATTCAAAAAACGGCTTCAAAAAGTGAAAACGTTCCCCTTCTTGGTTGGGGCGGGGAAGCGAACTTGGGGAAAGCATGTACCGTTTTCATCACTGATGGACTGAGCAGTGCTTTTTATGTACAAAATAATTTATAAAGAAAACAGAAGAAAAGGTGCTTAAAGTTGCACCAATTTCCACCAATTCCTCCCTCAAGACTTGGGAGAGCCCTGAAGAAAGGTGCCGGTGCTCCGTACTGTTGGGGTACAGTAAAAAAAAAAAAAAAAGCCCTGGGTGTAAGATTAACATACAGGTAAGTAAAGGGTAAAGGTTTCCCTTGCTCGAAAGCTAGTCGAATCCTACTCTAGGGAGTGGTACTCATCTCTGTTTCCAAGCTGAAGAGCCAGTGCTGTCCGAAGACGTCTCCAAGGTCATGTGGCTGGCATCACTAGACGCCAAGGCGCACGGAACGCTGTTACTTTTCCACTGAAGTGGTGCCTATTTATCTGCTTGCAATTTCTTGCGTTCGAACTGCTAGGTTGGCAGGAGCTGGGGCCAGAGACGGGAGCTCACTCCATCACGTGGCACTCGGGTCTCCAACTGCCAAACTACAGACCTTCCAGTCTGCAGCTCAGCATCTTAACCTCTGAGCCACTGTGGCTCAGATAGGCATCTCAAAATTGGCCAAATGGTGCAACCTGTAAAACACACACAAACTTCTCAACGTTTGCCCAAGTCATTCTGCTGGTATCAAAGCTAGAAGCGACAGTAGGCAGTGAACGCTTAGCTTCTTTTAGGAGGGGTGGATTTCAATATTACATTGGCAGTTACCAAGTTCTTTTCTCAGTCGATTCAGATTAAAAATAATTAAATTTCACATTATATAGACACACGTATTAAATAAATTTCCTCCCATTTTTTAGCCTTAGTGTGACACTGTTCAGAGCCAAATTGACTGTAAGAACAGTATATTAAAATAAAGGCGGCTTCGTTTCAGACCACAGAAATCCTACAACTAGGGTTGCCAAGCCTCCAGGTGGGGCCTGGGGATCCCCTGCTTTTACAACTGACCTCCTGCTGACAGAGATCAGCTGCCCTGGAGAAAATGGCTGCTTGGAAGGGTGGACTCTGTGGTATTGGACCACGCTGAGGCCCCTCCCCAAACCCCGCCCTCTCCCAGATCCACCCCCAAAGTCTCCAGGTATTTCCCAACCCAGGCCTGGCAACCCTACCTGCAACACTTGAAGGTTTTCCTAGGAATTAACCTGCCCTTTTCCAGCCGCATCTTCTTAGGCCTGAGGACCGGAAACCTCTGCTTTCTTACAGGAGGGTCCCTAACGCTGCTTTCTACCGCCTTCAAGACTGAACACTGCCACTGTAATAACTTGATAGGGAAGAAGGCAGTCTTAGAAACAAGGGGTGGAAATGGGATTTCCAGTACTCATTCGGGGGGAGGGAGGAGTCTCGCCATTCAAAGATCTCTCTCCATGGCGTCCTCAGCCCTCCATTCCTCAGACATTCTCCTTTGACATGAATGTCTGACAAGAATTCCGATTAGGAGAGAATGGGAACGGAGCATGTACTATAGGAGCAAACCAAACAGTACGCCTTATCTACATAGAAGAAGAAGAGATTGGAGTCATACCCCGCCCTTCACTACCCACAGGAGTCTCAGAGCGGCTGACAAACGCCTCTCCCTTCCCCTCCCCACAACAGACACCTTGTGAGGTGGGTGGGGCCGAGAGAGCTCTGACAGAAACTGCTCTTTTTCAAGGACAGCTCTCTGACAGAACTGTAGTTTGCCCAAGGTCATCCAGCAGGCGCAAGTGGAGGAGTGGAGAAATCAAACCCGGTTCTCCCAGATTAGAGTCTGCGCACTGAACCGCTACGCCAGACTGCTGAATATAGGATTTCTAAGGCCTAATTCTAGATCTTTCCATCACACATTCTTGTGGTACCACATGCCTGTTTTGAAGGAACAAGACAGCCTCCTCCTGTATTCAAAAGCCATGGGAAACAGTAGCAAATGACGTCTGAGTTGTAAATACGGGGATTATAACCACTATGGAGGTTAAGATGTTCCTAACGGATGATGTAAACCAGGGTTCCCCAACATGGTGATCCTGGGCACCAGGTCACCCACCAAGTGTTTTTAGAAAGTGGGTGAGGCTTCTGACCGGCCCCTGGAGAGCTGATTGGCTGTGCAGATTTTTAAAAACGTTGCTTCCAGCAGCAGCCATCTTCACTGTGTGACTGAAAATAAACTGTGTATTCAAGAAAATATTTTTCAACCAAATATTTATTTTAAAAGGCATCCTGTTAAACAAAGTCTCTGCCAGAAATGTTGAAGAATTACACTGAAGAGTTACATTTTGTGACTGCCTCCGCCTCTTCCGGCGGCCATTTTGTGGTTGTGCCCACTGTTCAGTGGCAGAATTCCAACAGTACCGACAGACTCAAAAAGTCTGGGCCCCCATGTAAACTAAAACTAGGCTAAGGGTAAAGGTTTCCTTGCTCGAAAGCCAGTCGTATCCGACTCCAGGGAGCGGTGCTCATCTCCATTTCCAAGCCGAAGAGTCAGCGCTGCCTGAAGACGTTTCCGTGGTCATGTGGCTGACATGACTAAATGCCAAGGGGACCAGAACACGTTACCTTCCCACCGAAGTGGTACCTATTTATCTACTTGCAATTTCTTGCTTTCGAACTGCTAGGTTGGCAGGAGCTGGGGCCAGAGACGGGAGCTCACTCCGTCACGCGGCACTCGGGTCTCGAACTGCCGAACTACTGGCCTTCCGGTCTGCAGCTCAGCGTCTTAACCTCTGAGCCACTGTGGCCCCCAAAACTAGGCTACCTATTCCAGAAAGGGACCATTTGAATTGATCACAGCAGTTCACCTTCCACCTGAACAGTCTTCTCCATAGAAGAAGATATATGTGATGTCGCAAAGGCAACAATTACGAGACCTGGTCTTCACGCGCGGCGGAAAATGAGCCCCCACACTTCACGCCAGAGGTGAGGAGAGCTGCATTTTTAAAAAATGCTCCTCTGTGTAAAAAACTCCCTACAAACCAGAAAACGACCACTTCAAAGAGGGACGTTCTGGCTTCGCCCTTGACACACTGTGCTAATTTCCCACTCACAGGGAATTAATAAGGGTGTGGATCTTCAAAGAACGTAATCCGCTCCCCTTCAGTCATAAGCAGCGCAGACCAATCGGCCGCTTCAGTACTCTCCGACCTCATTCCGTTGCATGTCTAGACCAGGCCTTGGTTCCCCCTCACACCTGGTGTGGACGAATTAAAAACAGTTCACACAAATAGCTTTGTAGTGCCTAATCTGTGCCAGTTTTCTCTGCTCAAAAGCCCTCCCGGCACACCCTGCTCAGCACCTTGGGTAGAGTTTGTAAGCGGAGACGCTGACTGGAGGCAAATTCTCCCTGCCAGTCTCCTGTTCAGAGTTCAAAAACACCTTCACTTTGTAGAACAGCTGGCTGCAGGGCACCTTTCGGGACCGCAGATGTTCCCCCAAATCCCCCGGGCAATCTTAGCTGTGAGGGCCGGCAGAGCGGGAGTCAGTCCTTCAGAGGTCATGGCTGCCCTCTACAGCCCAGCAAGTGGAACTTCCCAACTCTGGACTGTGTATTTTGCCCGTTTTCTGTGAACAGAGACGAGTGGCTCAAAGAAATTCTCTGCTACGGACGAGCAAACTGTTTCGTGGCTGCGTTTGTTCCCTTTCTTCTTCTTCCTCCTCCTCCTCCTGAAAGGGACCTGTTTGTCGGTCCGGTTCCGACTCTGTGTCTGAGGTAAAAAGTTGATCCTCTAAGAGGGCTCCTCCGATGCCATACTGTTTGTCGTGGGCCTTTGTTTCTTCTGGCGACACGTGAGGAAGTCCCAGGACGAAGTTCGCAAACCTGAAGGGAAAGGGAACGTGAGTGGAGAGAACCACCAGGCAGGAAGAAATTAAAAAAAATTACCTCAGAGGACCTCTATGTATGGACTGTTAACGTCTCTTTCAATGTAGATGGAGAAGAGATTGGATTTAGAAGAAGAGATTGGATGTATAGAACCCTGTTAGAGACATGCTCTACGTTGGCTGTACGTATACCAGCCACTGAAGCTCTCAGGGCACTGTCATTTGATTATCCCTTGGCTCACAGAATCCTAGAATCACGGAGTTGGAAGGGGCCCTAGAGGCCATCTACTCCAACCCCCTGCTCAAGGCAGGATCAGCCCAGAGCATCCCTGACAAGGGTTTGTCCAGCCGCTGCTCAAAAGGCTGCCAGTGAGGGGGAGCTCACCACCTCCCCAGGCAGCTGATTCCACTCGTGCACAACTCTGTCAAAACGTTTTCCCTAAGATCCAGCCAATACCATCCAGCCCTTAATTTAAACCCGTTCTTGCGAGTCCTCTCCTCTGCCGCCAACAGGAACAGCTCCCTGCCCTCCTCCTCTAAGGGACAGCCCTTTAAATACTTCAAGAGAGCCATCCTGTCCCCCCTCAACCTCCTCTTCTCCAGACCGAACATTCCCGAGTCCCTCAGCCTTTCCTCCTAGGGCTTCTCGGTCTCCAGGCCCCCGATCATCCTCGTCGCTCTCCTCTGCACCCGCTCCGTTCTGTCCACATCCTTTTTGAAGGGAGGCCTCCAGAACTGCACACAAGACTCCAGGTGCGGCCTGACTGATGCAGCCTACAGCGATGCCGACTTTCAAATCTTTACCTGGCAACTTGGTCGGTTCTGGGCGAGTTCCCAGCCTTCATGACCTCCACAGTTTCGGGAAGGTAGCTATGTTGATCTGAAGTATGAGCTGTTTTGGCCTGAAGTAACAAGAAGATTTGGGTCCAGTAACACCTTAAAGGCCAACAAAATTTCCAGGGTATAAGTTTTGACTCTTGGAAGCTTATACCCTGGACGTTTTGGTTGTTCTTTAAGGTGCTACTGGACTCGAAATGTTTCTCTGAAGGACCGTCTCGTCTGTCCTTGTGCAGAAGCTTAGTTCCTCCCAACAGAGGGTCTGTATGCCACCCCTTCTAGCCAGGATCCAATCAGCCACTGCTGCATTTTGGCACCTTCCGTTGCTCTCCCCCTCTTTCGCAACAACCTCCCGGAGGAGGCGGACAAAGACCTCGCCTTGCTAACCTTCCAGTGAGTGTAAAACTGATTTTGAGATGTCAAGCGTGTTCTTACTTCTGAGGGGACTGCAGCTTCACCACGGCTACCCACGAGGGGAAACTGGGGCTCCTACAGAAGGCCCGCAGCTCCTCCAAAGCTCTGACAGTTTCTGATTCGCCCTGTTCTTGGTACTCCTCTTCGGTCAGATAACGACACTCTAGCTTTTCGGCTCTGAAGTACCGACGGGCTTTTCTAGAAGAGAAGCAAAACAAGACTGGTCTTTCGAAATTGTAGTGTGGATTCGAAATGCACAAGTTGTAAGGGCTTTTTTTGTAGAAAAAGCTCAGCAGGAACTCATTAGCATAATAGGCCACACCCAACAGCAGAAAATAATTAGCATATTAGGACACACCCTGAGAGCACAGCTCATTAGCATATTAGGCCACACCCCATGTTACCAGAAGTGTGGTCATCCAGCCACACCCACCATTTGATTCTTGTTCTGTTTACCTTGTTTGTTGTCAAAACCCAGGGCTTTTTTTTTTGTAGCAGGAACTCCTTTGCATGTTAGGCCACACACCCCTAATGTAGCCAATCCTAATGCGTTTCTGCTGTTGGGCGTGGCCTGTTATGCTAATGAGTTCCTGCTGGGCGTGGCCAACTCAGGAGCTAGCCGGAACTCCGTTCCTGTGTGTTCCTGCCCAAAAATAGCCCTGGATACTAATGTATTGACTGAAACTGGCAATTGGAAGATCATGTCCTGAATTTCTGTTCCAACGTGGGTTTGGTAAAACAGCGGAGCAAATGCTAGACACAGAATGGGCCACTGTAAAATCCAGTTTGAAAGTGCACTGAAAGTGGGTTGAAAGCGGATTATTTAGTGGGTGTGACCGCAGCCTAGAAGTACCATGATAAGAGTGGGCAGACTGTGCTCACCTTTATATTTAGGTTTAATGTGACCGCAGTCTCTTCCAGCCTATTTTGATTTCCTGATAGTTCCACGCTACAGATTATTATTTATGCTGGCTAGATTGAATGCTATTCCATTCGGGGAACTATCGGGACATTTAAAGAAGGTGCCTTACTCCGACTGACTGGCCCAATGCGGTTCTGGCCAAATAGACACCCTTCAGCACTGTCTATTTGACGGTGATTCACTTAACGAGGCAAGAGACAGTTGGATAAAATCTTATATCTAGGACTTAGGTGTGAACTGGATAATTTGAGGTTTCTTTTAGCAGGGGTGGATTTTAATATTACACTGCCGTTGCCAAGTTCTGTTCTCAGTCGATTACGATTAAAAATCATTAAATGTTTACATTATATAGTAAAGGTAAAGGTTCCCCTTGCTCGAAAGCTAGTCGAGTCCGACTCTAGGGTTGCGGTGCTCATCTCCGTTTCAAAGCCGAAGAGCCAGCGCCGTCCGAAGACGTTTCCGTGGTCATGTGGCCAGCATGACTAAACACCAAGGCGCACGGAACGCTGTTACCTTCCCACCGAAGCGGTACCTATTTATCTACTTGCAATTTCTTGCTTTCGTACTGCTTGGTTGGCAGGAGCTGGAACTAGAGACGGAGCTCACTCTGTCATGCGGCAACTCGGGTCCCGAACTGCTGAACTACCGACCTTCCACAGCCTTCAGTTCAGCGTCTTAACCACTTGAGCCACCGCAGCTCCGTGACTGACATTATATAGACGCATGTATTAAATAAATGTCCTTCTTTTTCGAGTCTGAGCGTGACATGTTTTAGAGCCGAATTGGCCGTAAGAGCAGTACCGTTAAAAGTATTTTTTTAAAAGCTGATTTATCCTGAGTCAGACCACCGCTCTGCCTAGCAGAGACTTGTCTCCTGTGACTGGCAGCAGCTTCCCAGCACTAAAACACCTTTCCCAAAACTTGCTACCGGAGGGTCTTCAAGCAAGGATGCCAGGGACTGAACGTCTAACCAACAGCCCTAAGCCATTGACAAGCCACCTCCTTGGCCCCTCCCCTTACATCTCCCCCCGCAGTGACATCACAACAATGCGCCATTTCCCCGCCCCACGTCTCTACATCATCAGATTTCCCTTGGCCGGGGAACAGAAACATACTACATTAGGATGTCCTGCAGTTAAGATGTGCTGTACGCTACAGCGGGGCAGAAAACACGGGGATGCCATTTTCAGCGGCAGCCCTGCATCTCCTGGGATGCACAGTGATAAGCACTGTCGCTTGACGCATTGTGGGGGGAAACCCTTCACGGTAACAGGGCATTCCATAGCCAGAAAGGTACTAACCTGCCGACGCTGCAGAATACTCGGAGTGGGTAATGCGCGATTTTTGAGCAGAGCAGGGTGGCGACCGCTGCGTACGCAACCTGAGGGATGGCGGTGCCCAAATGAATTAAAACCAAGCCCGCCAACTGCAGCATCCACATCAAGAGGTTCATGCTTTGGTCACTGGCAAGCGGCCCGTGTTGGTAGCAAAGGGCAAAGCTGACGGATCCGGCGATCAGGACGTATCCTACGAGGAAAAACGAAATGAAAGCTGTAAAAGGGATGAGCGAGATTCAAATCCCATAGCACCCTGGAGAACAACAAGGTTTTCGGGGGATACATTTTTGAGTCAAAGCTCCCTTTTTCAGATACCTACTCCTATGTACCTATTACGCTTATTTTATATATTAGAACTGTGTCCTCAGTAAATGTAAAATGCATAATGCTTAATGACTTTTTGTTACTACTTTCCCTCCTTTTGTTTCTGTACCCCTTAATTATATAATAAATTTTACACACACACACAAAGCTTATACCCTGAAAATTCTGTTGGGTCTCTGAGAGACTTCTGGATTCGAACCCAGCTCTTCTACTGTGGACTGACAACAGCCACCCTCTGAAACTGTAAAAGGGACAAGAGAGGAACTCTGATTCATGAGCTTATTTCTGGTTAGGGAACAGCCACTCAGCTGGTGACTTGTAGCAACTCTAATCTGGAGAACCAGGTGCGATTCCCCAGTCCACAGGAGGCCTGCTGGGTGACCTTGGGTCAGTCCCGGTTCTCTCAGGACTCTTTCAACCCCACCTGCCTCTCAAGGTGCCTGTGGTGTGGTGGGGAGAGGAAGGGAAGGTGATTGTGAGCCGCTTTGAGACACATGAGGCCCGCTGGGTGACCTGGGGCCAGTCTCGGTTCTCTCTGGGCCCTCTCAGCCCCACCTGCCTCACAAGGTGCCTGTTGTGGGGAGAGGAAGAGAAGGTGATTGTCAGCCACTTTGAGACACACAAGGCCCGCTGGGTGACCTTGGGCCAGTCACGGTTCCCTCAGGACTCTCTCAGCCCCACCTGCCTCTCAAGGTGCCAGTGGTGGGGAGAGGAAGGGGATTGTCAGCTACTTTGAGGCTCCTTAAAAGTTAAAGAAAAGAAGGATATAAAAACCTACTCTTCTTCTTGAATGTTCCTTTGTGTAAGGAACTTCCATACAGATGGGAATTATTAATAATAATAATAATTGTATGGCATTGTGTGTAGTATAGCCACGGAATCCTAAGATTGTCTGTCAGCCTTGAATTCTAGCTCTTTAGTGTTAATCACCACTAGGTGGTGAGCTAGACTTATTTTTGCACTGAGAGAGCTCTGAAAGAGCTGTGACTGACCCAAGGTCACCCAGCTGGCTTCAAGTGGAGATGGGAAACCAGCACAGCATAGGGAAAGCTCCCAGCTTCCCCTCTTTGCCAGTTTGGTGTAGTGGTTAAGTGCACGGACTCTAATCTGGGAGAACTGGGTTTGATTCCCCACTCCTCCACATGCAGCTGCTGGTGTGACCTTGGGCCAGTCACAAGTTCTCTCAGAGCTGTTCTCCCAAGGGCAGTTCTCGAGGGAGCTCTCTCAGCCCCACCAAGCCAGTTTGGTGTAGTGGTTAAGTGCACGGACTCTAATCTGGGAGAACTGGGTTTGATTCCCCACTCCTCCACATGCAGCTGCTGGTGTGACCTTGGGCCAGTCACAAGTTCTCTCAGAGCTGTTCTCCCAAGGGCAGTTCTCAAGGGAGGTCTCTCAGCTCCACCTGCCTCACAGGGTGTCTGTTGTAGGGAGGGGGAAGGGAATGGAGATTGTGAGCCGCTCTGAGACTCCCTCAGGTAGTGAAGGGTGGGGTATAAACCCAATCTCTTCTCTTTCTTTTTCTGGATTTCTATTGGCAGGGACTTTTTGACCCAGGTGGTGGTGGTGGGGAGAGTATTCCAAAATGTGATCCTCCACCTGCGGTCGGAAGTGACGTGGTCCACTCTACCACCATATCCCTCCACCCACGCCGGTATTCCCCGCACGTATCTATCAGTCCTAAGAACTGCCCCCAGGGGACCAGGTAAGGAACTTTCAGCCTGCAGAAAGGCCAGAGAACACACCCCCCCCCCCGGTGTAGGACAGGGGCACTAAGAAAAAGCGGTCAAGTCCGCTTCATAGCTGGCCTGGCTTGTTTTAAACCCCGATTACGGAATGGTAGATTCCTGCGTTTGGGTTCCCCCCCCCCCCACAGTGCCATTTGTGAATAAACAGGGAGGCGCCCTTATCAAAGGGAGATAAGAGGCACAAACCCAGATTTCGGGACATCGTGGGCAACGCCCCTGTAAGGAAATGCCTTACAGCTAAACTCAAGGATCCCATGCACATTTTATTTGGGAGTACCACCGAGTACGTTCAATGGTATTTATTCCAGAGGAAGAGTGCAGAGGACTGCGGGCTTAGGATATAGCGGGGTCCCCAACCTTTTTGAGCCTGTGGGTACCTTTGTAAAAAGACAGTGTGGCGGGCACAGCTGTAAAACGGCCGCTGCGGGAGGCAGGGCCAGCCACAAAATGGCTGCCGCAGCTTAGCTTCGGTCAGGGGTCATTTAGTAGAAAAAGAGCTGCAGGAGCTCATTAGCGTAACTCATTGGCATAACTCATTTGCATTTGACACACCCCCTGACATCACCGGACGTGTGTCAGAAGGCAACGCCCACTGCTCAGGCTCCACTGGAGTCTTTTGGATTGCTAGCTAGGGAACGGGGGCGGACGTGCGGATCTGCCGTCACAGAGGAGGGAGAGCTTGTACCTGAATAAACCTTGGCCTTAAAGGTGCCACTGGACTGTTTTGGATGGCTATTGGGGGGGGGGCCTCTGCAGCTTACCTGGCTGCTTCTTGCTCTGACTGAGGGCTGCTGGGAGCAGGGGGTGGGGCTTGTTGCATGTGCCCGCCCCCTTGGGCTCTTTACTGCCGGAGCTCCGCTCCTGTGCGCTCCTGCAGGAAATGACCCCTGGCTTCGGTCACACACTGAAGGTTCTTGTGTTGTGGTGGCAGCCGCCGCCGAAGTTAACGTTTTAAAATAACCTGCACTGCCAGTCAAATCTCCTGTGGCCAGTCAAGCCCTGACTTGGATAGCCCAGGCCAGCCCGATCTTGTCAGATCTTGGAATCCGAGCAGGGTCGGCCCTGGCTAGTACTTGGATGGGAGACCTCCAAGGAATACCAGGGCCAGGAGGCCAGAGGCAGGCTATCAAGCCACTTCTCTGAATGTCCTCCGTGTCTCAGTAGGAGTCGCCAGAGGTCGCCATGACTTCCAGGCACAGGTGTGCGCACACACACAACACAAAAAAGAAAAGAAACCTTGGCTGTTCCACCCTGTGCAGTAATATATTTTGGCTACTTGCTCAGACCAGAAACCTGAAGGAAAGGTTAGGATCTCCCTTGAACTTAAATGACAGGAAATGGCACTTGGGACACTTTTAGAATCCCAAAAATAACAAAAGATTTCATTTAACAACAAGGGGGAGAGGTCACGTGAAATCAGGGGTTGAAATCACTGAGGTAAAAATCAGTTCTCGCACAGACTTTAGTGCTTAGGTACGGGCTCAAGAGGGTTTCTTCAGGTTTTTCGGTTTTTCACAGCTAAAAAGAGGATTCCATTCATGGAGACCCTGATCAGGATAGCCCAGGCAGGCCCAATCTCGTCAGATCACGGAAGCCAAGCAGGGCCGACTCTGGCAAGTACTTGGGCGGGAGACCTCCAAGGAATACCAGGGCCCGGAGGCGGGGGCAGGCTATCAAGCCACTTCTCTGAATGTCCTGTGTGTCCCAGGAGTCGCGACTCGCCAGAGGTCGCCATGACTGCCAGGCACACACAAATGCAGAAATACCAAAAAAACCTCCAACAGCCAGTCAGAAGCCCCACCTCACCACACCCATTTCCTAAAAACACTCGGCAGGCGCCAGAAAAGAAGGAGAGACTGGATTTATACCCCGCCCTTCACTACCCAAAGGAGTCTCAGAGCGGCTTACAAACTCCTCTCCCTTCCCCTCCACACAACAGACACCCTGCGAGGCAGGTGGGGCTGAGAGAGCTCTTTCAAGGACTGCTCGTGAGAGAACAGCTCTGGGAGAACTTGTAACTGACCCAAGGTCACCCCAGCAGCTGCATGTTGAAGAGTAGGGAATCAAACTCAGTTCTCCCAGATTAGAGTCTGCACCATTCCGGGGACCTCTGGGATACAGTCATACTTTCATATCCACTCCCCTTTTACATCCACTCCGGCAACACTGAGTGACGATGACTCCCGCATGCGACACCCCACTGCGCACACCGAGTCGCTGAGAAAAGCCAGACTATCAGCACATCAGTCGAGAAAATGCTTTTCTCCTCCTAATACTGAGAACTGGTGACTCTGAGGGGGAATAAATGTCATCAATTTCAGACTTTGTGTTTTAGGAATGAAGACAGCCATCAAGCCCAAAACGCCAGTCTCCCGTTCCATACGCTGTTTTGACAGAACACAGACATCTCTGCTCATTCCCTTACCCAGGAAGTATTGCGTGGAATCGTACCAGAGCTGTTTCAAATCCTCTTTCAGAGTATAAAGAAGATAGAGAGAACAGAACCAGCATCCGCTCATCAAAATCCAGAAGGTGCTGAGCTAGAGGGGGAAAGGAGAAAGAGATGAATGACGCCGTCGTGAGTTTATTTATATATTACACACGCCCATGCGTAAGATGGGGCCACCCTTCCCTAGATATGGGATCTCCCCAAATGACAAACTGCGAAGAATCCACAGTCTGGCAGCAACTTTTATGAGCAACTTGTACTTGGAAAACAGAAGACGAGAGAAATTTCAATGGAAAAGAAATGTCCAGTTCTTAGAACCAGTTTGGTGTCGTGGTCAGGAGCGCAGACTCTAATCTGGGGGAACCGGGTTTGACTCCCCACTCCTCCACATGCAGCTGCTGGGGTGACCTTGGGTCAGTCACAAGTTCTCCCAGAGCTGTTCTCTCATGGGCAGTCCTCGAAAGAGCTCTCTCAGCCCTACCTGCCTCACAGGGGGTGTCTGTTGTGGGGAGGGGAAGGGAAAGGAGGTTGTTAACCGCTCTGAGACACCTTTGGGTAGTGTAGGGCGGGGTATATGAATCCCATCTCTTCTTCTTCGTCTTCTTTTACCTCACAGGGTGTCTGTTGTGGGGAGGGGAAGGAGTTTGTAAGCCGCTCTGAGACTCCTTTGGGGAGTGAAGGGCCATGGGGTATGAATCCAATCTCTTCTTCTTCTTCTACCTCACAGGGGGTCTGTTGTGGGGAGGGGAAGGGAAAGGAGGTTGTTAACCGCTCTGAGACTCCTTTGGGTAGTGAAGGGTGGGGGATAAATCCAATCTCTTCTTCTTCTTCTACCTCACAGGGGGTCTGTTGTGGGGAGGGGAAGGGAAAGGAGGTTGTTAACCGCTCTGAGACTCCTTTGGGTAGTGAAGGGTGGGGGATAAATCCAATCTCTTCTTCTTCTTCTACCTCACAGGGGGTCTGTTGTGGGGAGGGGAAGGGAAAGGAGGTTGTTAACCGCTCTGAGACTCCTTTGGGTAGTGAAGGGTGGGGGATAAATCCAATCTCTTCTTCTTCTTCTACCTCACAGGGGGTCTGTTGTGGGGAGGGGAAGGGAAAGGAGTTTGTAAGCCGCTCTGAGACTCCTTTGGGTGTATACCCCATGGCCCTTCACTACCCGATCTCTTCTTCTTCTTCGTCTTCTTCTCCAAAGCGGTACAAACACAACAACCTCGCCTCCAGCAGGAGCACCCCAGCGTCAGCCCACAAAAACACTACGTGAGGTTTGGGTGTCAAGGCAGCTTCTTTTTGCGGTCAAGTCACATCTGATTTACAGTGAACCCTTGTGGGGTTTTCAAGGCGAGAGACTTATCAGAGGTGGCTTCCCATTGCCCGTCTCTGTGTTGCAGCCCTGGGCTTCCTTGGTGGTTTCCCATCCAAATATGAACCAGGGCCAACCCAGCTTAGTTTCTGAGATGGGGGCTAGACTGTGCCACCAAGGTCAGGGCTCAAGGCAGCTGAAGCAGGAGGAGGAGGATGGAATTACACTCTACCCTTCACTACTCAAAGGTGTCTCAGAGCGGCTCACCATCTCCTTTCCCTTCCCCTCCTCACAACAGACACCCTGTGAGGTAGGTGGGGGGGGAGAGAGCTCTGAGAGAGACTGCTCCTGAGAGAACAGCGCTGAGAGAACTTGTGACTGACCCACGGTCAGCCAGCTGGCTGCATGTGAAGGAGTGGGGAATCAAACCCGGTTCTCCCAGATTAGAGTCCGCCACTCCTAAACCACGACACCAAACTGGTTCCCAAGATGCAGATCTTGCAAGATCACTCTGCTCTGCAGGTTAAGGATGGGCATCCAGCTTACCGATGGTGTTCCCACTCTTAATTTTTATTGATGAAGATTTTATGCCGCCTGTCAGGGGACCTGCCCGAGGCAACTTACAGAATACAAAACATTCGAGGCAAAACACTGAAAGATACTAAAATCCCAGCATTCAATAAACCCAGCCTGGCACAAAAACGCAGACCACACGGACAGACCACCGACAGCTGAAAAGAAAACGTGCCAGACTGGAACAATGTTTTTAAAAACCAACCCCTTGATGCCAAGCCTGGGTGAACAGAAACGTTTCAGCCTGGTGCCCAAGGGAGCGGTAGAGACGCCAAGGGAGCCTCATGGGGGAGGGCATTCCACAAGCAAGGAGCCACCACTAAAAAGGCCCCGTGTCTGGTTGCCAACCACCTCACCTCTGAGGGCTTAGGAGGCAGAACGTAAAGAAATGGGAGGACTGGACGATATGCAGGAGGAGGTCCTTAGGGTATAAAACAAAGAAGATCAGAACCCTATTGACACCAAACGGCTGCCCATCATTTCTCTTTCACGTAAGTAGAATTCCTGC
>NW_015173216.1:168292-176992 GCF_001447785.1 Gekko japonicus | reverse complement strand
GGAAGAGCCCTGCTGGGTCAGACCAATGAGAGTCCATCTAGTCCAGCATCCCGTCTCACACAGTGGCCAACCAGTTCCTCTGCAGGGCCAACGACAGGGCACAGAGGCCTTCCCCTGATAAGAACCTCAGAAGAGCCCTGCTCGGTCAGACCAGTGAGGGTCCATCTAGTCCAGCCTCCTGTCTCACACAGTGGCCAACCGGTTCCTCTGGAGGGCTGACAACAGGGCACAGAGGCCGAGGCCTTCCCCTGATGTTGATTCCTGGCTCTGGGATTCAGAGGCTCAGTGCCTCTGAATGTGGAGCTTCCCCTTGGCCACCGTGGCTAGTCACCACTGGCCATCACGACAACCTCCGGCAGCAAAGTCCACATTTTAATCCCTCTCTGTGTCAAGCCATATTTCTTCTCATCTGTCCTGAACCTACTGCCTTCATTAAGGGTTCTTCTGCTCTTCTGTCACTGGTCTCTGGACCAGATATGCATTCGACCACACAACGAGGATCCTCACCAGGTCATTACGTCAGAGAACATCGACTTGGGGGCAATGCTCCCTCTAACCTGTGGAGTCTTGTGAGCAAAAATTCTACTTTGTGAGCAACTGGCATTAAAGTTCTGAGCGAACGATTTGGCTGCTGCATACATTCGTTTGCTCTGGAGCTATCCCTTCCTGAGCTGAGACAAAAATCTGTAAGCTGGAGGCTAAAAAACCTGTGAGCTAGCTCACACTAACTCAGCTTAGAGGGAACACAGCTTGGGGGACACGTTCAGTCCAGGGGGTCATATTCACCACCCTTGGTTTAGCGTAAGTGCAGAATAAAATCTTCAGAACATCAATACTGTGTTGTATTATTTTAAAGGGCCAGTGTGGTGGTTAGAGCATCAGGTTACGATCTGGGAGACCCAGGTTCGGATCCCCACTCTGCCTGGGAAGCTTGCTGGGTGACCTTGGGCCAGTCACATGCTCTCAACCTGAGCTACCCCACAGGCTTAGGGAGAAAGGTAAACGAACTAAAAATAAACAAATAAATTAAAAATTATGTTATTCTAAAAAAAAAAAGAGTTGTGATTTATACTCTCCAGTATGCAACTGGCACAGAGATTGAGGATATTGTGTTGATGAAGAGACGATTACATCAGTGATCCAGGGGGTATTATCTTGATTCTGTGATTGCACAGGTAAGGGATCCCAAGGTGTTTAGTATCTTCTGCCTTATTACTGGGGGTCACCTCAAGTACTGGAGCCACCACTGCTAAGTAGCCATACAGAACAAGCTGCAACTAGCAGAAAAGGCAAATTTTGAAATATTTAATTAATTTGCATCCTTTCTCTCTCCACAAAGGGGGACCCAAAGCTCACATCAGTCTCCTCTCCTCCATTTCATCCTCACAACAACCCTGTGATGTCTGTTAGGCTGAGACACGGTGACCGGCCCAAGGTCACCCAGGAAGCTTGCCTGGCACGAGTGGGAATTCGAACCCAGGTCTCCAAGATACTGGCCCAACACCCTTAACCACTACACCACACTGGGTCTCAATCTAGAGTATTGCTTCAATCCAACCAGGTTTTGATATCTTCTAGAACCATTACTCTGAGAGTACATGTATTTATATGGAATTTGGATCTCTACCCATTTCTTCACAAAACGGACCTGTCCAGCGCCCCAAATTATCCAGGGGCTCTTTCCTCTGCTTACAGTTAACTCCTGCCTTGTAATCATCCCCTCAGTATGGAGACAAAAAAGAGCTCAGAATGTAGGAAAAGGTTATCCCAGAAAAAGTTATCTCGGAAGAACGGACCACGTAAACAAGGGACTGACATGTTAGATACACGAAAGGGACGGAAAGTGTTAGACACATTGTCTTCCAGAGTCCAACATGAGTCAAAGCTCAATTAATACGGGAAGCCTGACTAAAAGGGCAATTAATACTGGAAGATTGAGATAATCTGCCTTGTTTGAACATTAGCCCTGGAACGCTTACCTTGGGAATAAACCTTTTAAGCATCAAAAGGAGGAAGACCAAAGTGGCGAGAACACCAAACGCAACTCCCGCAGAATAATAGAACGTGACGCTTCTGTTTAGAAAGATCAGAGCAACGCTGTTAAACCTTTTGTATAGAAGCTTCGCGCATCAAATACGCCGAAACGCAAAAAGACCACTTTACTGAAGCACCTACTGATACGGGCAGTAGGTTCAGGACAAAAGGAAATACTATTTTACACAGAGAGTGACTAAAATGTGGAATTCGCTGCCAGAAGATGTAGTGGTGGCCACGGGAATAATAACGTTCAAAGGGGATTAGCTATATTCATGGATGGATAAAGCTATTCACTCCTGTGGCCATCACTACATCCTCTGGCAATTATTTTCATACTCTTCTGTAGCGGACTGGATACAAATCGGGTTCAAATACGATTTGGGAACATGCTCGAGAGAAGACAAACGGAGCATGACAACATGGCCACAGTTAATTATTCTGGGCATTCCACAATTAAGGATACAGTTACGCATCAATCTCCTATCTTGACATATTTGCTTCACCTTTCCCTCTGTAATTAAATTCAAACAAATGGTGACCATATAAACTTAGCTTGTTATTCACGGCTTAGAGGGAGCATTGTCGGCAGGCACCCTAGAGCCCACGGGGACAGTGTTGGGGACCCCTGCAGTAAAGGAAACTCACACTTACCTACTTAGGTTGTGAGCAAAATGGAAAAGAAGGCCTCCAGCGACGAACGAGAGGAAAAGTTTCTTATCCAACACTGGAACAAATAAAAATGTCCGACCATTAAAGACCATGCTCGCTGTTCCGCAGACATCTTTCCGCTCCCACAAGCTCTTTTTCGCGTCTACTCACTGGTTTGTTGAATGTTCATGGTGTAAGGTGCTTGGTGTTCTGGTTGGACCCGGAAGCACGTCTGCTCTCCGTACTGGGCCACCGTGACGACGGTTTCCTTAGACGCCCCCGACTGCCAGATGTTTCGAATGATGCACTTGAAAAAGGCAAGCAGCGTTTCTGCGCTCTGGCAGTGACTCTCTTCGGGGACGGGCATCACCCTGAATGTGCCCGTGCTATTGATGGTCACCTGCAAAACAAGATGCCCTTGACGTGATTCAAGGATCGGAAACGCCACCTTGATGCCCACGAGTCAAAGAAATAAGACTGGCAAAAGTGAGGGAGGAAAAGCATCATGCAACACATGCCAGTTTAATTAGTATTTGGGAGACCTGGGTTCGAATCTCCACTTGTGCAATGGAAGCTTGCTGGGTGACTTTGGGCCAGTCACAGACTCTTGGCCTGACCTACCCCACAGGGGTGTTGTGAAGATAAAATGGAGGGGAGGAGAAGAGTGAAAGCTGCTCCCCTTCCCACTGGGGAGAAAGGTGGGGTAGAAGGGACAAGAAAGAAAGAAAATATATATATATACAGTGCATGTAACACGGAGCAGCCAATTACCTTTTTGCCTTCTTACGAAAGGAGGGCAAGCCCACTCCACGGAGAGGGGCTGAACCGCCCCCAAAGTCCCAACCCACGAGAGCAATTTTCCAACCCCACCTAAATAGTATTTAAAGCCCGATTCTGTCCCCGGCTTGCTTAGAACCCACTGATTTCAAAAGGACTTCTTCCCGAGTGAGCATGCATTGATTCGCCGCCACCATACGCAAAGATTATACCCTTCTAGGTCCAGGGAAGTCAACAGGCTTAGAAAAGTATAGCTCTGCTCTGAATGATTACTTCATCTTGATTATTTCATTCTTTTCTGAATAAAAGAAAATGAAAGAATCTGGATTGTTTTATTCATGTTCTCCACCTCGATTATTTAATGCTCCGCAGAGGAAAACTCCCATCACACTAACATCACGCGAGCCAACGTACCTGAATACTCGACCACGTGTTTTTCAGATGGATCACTCCGTCCGGAACGTAGCAGTAACAGTTCGACTCCGACATTCGCAAGACATCCATCGCCTTCAAATTTCGACAGTGAGACTCTAGAGAAAGGAAAAAGGAAGAGTATTAAGAAATCTATGAACTGTGGTGCTGGAGAAGACTCTTGAGAGTCCCTTGGACTGCAAGAAGTTCAGATCAGTCAATCCTAAAAGAAACCAACCCTGACTGTTCCCTGGAAGGCCAGATAATGAAACTGAAGCTCAAATACTTTGGCCACCCAATGAGAAGGGAGCACTCACTGGAGAAGACCCTGATGCTGGGAAAGATGGAAAGTAAAACAAGATGGGAACGGCAAAGGATGAGATGGTTAGACAGTGTCATCGATGCAACGAACATGACATTGAGCCAACTTCAGAGGACAGCGGAAGACAGGAGGGCCTGGCGGGAGCTGGTCCATGGGGTCGCGAAGAGTCGGACTCGACTGTGCGACTGAACAACAAATTAAGAAATCGGAAAATGTGCCCTAAGCTGGACAGGCGAGCCCAGCCCGATCTCATCAGATCTTGGAAGCTAAGCAGGGCCGACCCTGGCGAGTTCTTGGAAGGGAGACCTCCAAGGAATACCAGGCCTAGAGTGCAGAGGCAGGCAATCGCAATCCACCTCTCTGACACATCCAAGCCCCACTAGAGTTAGTAGTCCAAGTCAGTGTATTTGACGGCAGGGGCAGAGGTACACGGGGGCCCCACTGTGGCACTTCCCCTGCCTCTGCTGCAGAGTGTGGGAGCAGTACCCGGGAGATCTGGGTTCGAGTCCCACGCTCTCCGCCTAACCTACCTCCCAGGGTTGTTGTGAGGATTAGATGGAGGAGAAGAGAATGATGGGAGCCACTCCGGGTCCCAAATTTAGGGTTGCCAGGTCCTCCCTGGACACCAGTGGGGGGGGGGGGGGGTGGGGTTGCCAGGTCCAGGTTGGGAAACTCCTGGGGATTTGGGGGTGGAGCTTGGGGAGGACGGGGACCTCAGTGGGGGTCCAATGCCAGAGGGTCCACTCTTTAGAGAATCCCTTCTCTCCAGGGGAACTGATCTCTGTTGCCTGGAGATGAGCCGTAATTCTGGGACATCCCCAGGTCCCACCTGGAGGCTGGCCTCCCAGACAGACAGACAGACGTACACAAGTGGGGCTTAGGGTTGCCAGCTCCAGGCTGGGAAACTCCTGGAGATTTGGGGAACAGAGGCCGGGGAGGGCAGGGACCTCAGCGCCGGGGTCCAATGCTATAAGAGTCCACCCTCCAAAGCATCCATTTCTCTCCAGGGGAAGCTGATCGCGGTGGTCTAGAGACGAGCCGTGATTCCGGGAGATTCCCCAGGCCCCACCTGGAGGCTGGCGCCCCTAGCCCACCGGGGAGAAACGCATGCAGGCGAACCAAGCACGCGGGAAGAGAGGCTCTCCAAGGCCGCGGCCAGCGCGCCCTCCGCACTCGCCCCCTCTTGGCGCGGCCCTGAGCGCCCCCCCTCTGCCTTACCCGCCGCCAAGGCCAGCTCTCCGCCGCTGGCCCCCGCCGCTCTCCGCCCGGCCAGCAAGCCCAGCTGCAGCAGCAACACCCACGACGCCGCCGGATGCGGCCGCCGCCCGCGCAGCCGGCGCGCAACGGAGCGCATGGCTACCGCCTGGAGAGCCCAGGATCCGCCGCCGGGCCGGGCGGGCAGAGACACGGGAAGGACTCGCTCCAGCCGCGGGAGGAGGAGGAGGAGGAGGAGGAGGCGGCGGCGCTCCTGGCGGCAACCCGCTGGCTCCTCCTCCTTTCCTTCCCGCAAGGGAGTCAGGCCCGGGCCGGGCTGCGGCGCTGCGGAGCGGCCGCCAGGAGGCCGGCGTTGCGCCTCCCGTGGAAGACTTCCCAAGGCGCGCTCCCGACCCCGCCACCATCAGACGCTTTTTCCATGGGAATAAACTGCCACCCGTCTCTAGTTCCAGCTCCTGCCAATCGAAAGCAAGAAATTGCAGGTAGATAAATAGGTAAATAGGTACAAATACTTGAGTTGCGGTGGCTCAAGTGGTTAAGACGCTGAACTGCAGGCTGTGAAAGGTCAGCAGTTCAGCAGTTCGAGACCCGGGCGCCGCATGACGGAGTGAGCTCCCATTTCTAGTTCCAGCTCCTGCCAACCGAGCAGTCCGAAAGCAAGAAATTGCAAGTAGATAAATAGGGACCACTTCGGTGGGAAGGTCACAGCGTTCCGTGCGCCTTGGTGTTTAGTCATGCCGGCCACATGACGACGGAAACGTCTTCGGATAGCGCTGGCTCTTCGGCTTTGAAACGGAGATGAGCACCGCAACCCTAGAGTCGGACTCGACTGGCTTTCGAGCAAGGGAACCTTTACGTTTTTACTACTTAAGCTGTGACAATTGCTACTAACTAGGAATATTCCTTTAATTCTGGGAATAAGCTTTTATGTGCATGCACACAAAAGCTTATACGAGGAGGAGGAGGAGGAGGCTGGATTTATACCCCGCCCTTCACTTGGAGTCTCAGAGTGGTTTACAAACTCCTTTCCCTTCCCCTCCCCACAACAGACACACCCTGTGAAAGAACTGGTAGTGAGAGACCAGCTCTGAATGAACTTGTGACTGACCCAAGGTCACACCAGCAGCTGCATGTGGAGGAGTGGGGAATCAAACCCGGTTCTCCCAGATTAGAGTCCACACTCCACCACTAGATCAAACTGGTGTAGTTTGTTGGTCTTCAAGGTGCCACTAGACTCAAACATTGTTCTATTGCTTCAGACCAACATGGCTACCCACCTCAATCTAGGAATATTCCTAATTTTCCAAACCAAAAAAGCGACATTTTCATCATTTTTTTTTAAAGAGCCCAAAAGAGAACGGTCAGGAAAAAAAAAAAAGAGGTCATGTCCATCTTAATTCTCAGTCCCTCAGGTATAATGGTCCAGGTGTTTGCATTTTGTAAAACAGGAAGTAGTAGATTAGAATCATGATTGTGATGTAATGCAATGAATATTGGAATGTATTTCTCTGATCTGGTGAGAGAGGAGACATAACACTGCACAACCATTCACCCCACCTCAGAGAAAAGGAGGCTGTTAGTTACCTCCATGCTTGAGAGGAGACGAATGGATGGTAACAACAGGGTCTTAGTTAATTACTCTTAACAGGGTCTCAGTTAATTACTCTTAACAGGGTCTCAGTTAATTACTCTTAGCAGTCCACAATTAAGAAGCATTCCACAATTTACACATCAGTCTCCTATTTTGACATATTTATTTGCTTCACCGTGTTCCCCCATCATTAAATCCAAACAACTGGTGACCTTATAAACTTAGCTTGTTATTCCTGTTTTGGTGTTTGAACCTGTTAAAACATCTCAGTTATGTTGCATGCGAAGTTGCTGCTCACCCTCTGCCTATATGTAGGAACCGTTAACTTCCATTTCGATGTATCTGAGGAAGTGTGTGTGCACACGAAAGAATATACATTGAATAAAACTTTGTTGGTCTTATAGGTGCCACTGGACTCAAACTTCTTCTGCTGCTTCAGACCAACACAGCTTACCCGCCTGAAGTAGACAGCACGTCAGTGATTTTTCCTTTCTATGCTTTTTCGGTGCAATATGTGAAATGGGAGCTTTAGCGTCTCCGCCGTCAATGACCACCTGGGGGCGATAAAGAGCTTTCCGCAAAGAGGTTCCATTCCTGCGTGAATCCAAGCTTCAGAATTCATAGAAATTGCTCCATGTTAAAAGCTTCCAAAGAAGCAGTGATTGAAAAATTAGATTTTAAAGCAAGGTGCGGAACAATCTAAGTGTGCGGAACCCTCTAAGTGTTGCCAACCCTGGGTCTGGAAATACCAGAAGAAGAAGAGGAGGAGGAGGAGGAGGAGGAGGAGATTGGATGTCTCAGAGCGGCTCACAATCTCCTTTCCCTTCCCCTCCCCACAGCAGACACCCTGTGAGGTCGGTGGGGCTGAGAGAGCTCTTTCGAGGACTGCCCTTGAGAGAACAGCTCTGAGAGAACTTGTGACTGGCCCAAGGTCACACCAGCAGCTGCATGTGGAGGAGTGGGAAATCAAACCTGGTTCTCCCAGATTAGAGTCCGCGCACTTAACCACTACACCAAACTGGGGATTTGTGGGTGGAACCTGGCAGAGTGGGGTTTAGGGAGGAGAGGGACTTTGGTAGGGCATAATGCCATGCGGTCCCCTTCCAAAGCAGCCATATTCTCCAGAAGAAGTGGCATAAATGTTTTAAATAAACAAACAAGCAAGCAAGCAGTCCTAAACCCAGTTGTGATCCCAGGAGATCTCCAGCCCCCCCACCTGGAGGTTGGCAACTCTGTGCCCTCTGTGGAGGGCCTGGAGATCTCCTGGAATTACACCTGACCCCCAGACCACAGAGGTCAGAGCCCCTGGAGAAAATGGCTGCTTTGGAGGACGGAGTCTATGGGCAGGGGTGTCAAACTCACTGGAAAATGTGTTATTTTAAGTTTTTTAAAAAATCTTTAATTGTGTTTGTGTCCTTTATAAAGTTTATATCTCCGCTACCTGGCATTACCTTCTTTGACACACATGGCCCGGCCCAACAAGGTCTCATTTATGTCAAATGCAGCCCTCATAAGAGGAGGAGGAGGAGAAGAAGAGATTGGATTTATACTCCTCCCTTCACTACCCAAAGGAGTGTCAGAGTGGCTTACAAACTCCTTTCCTTTCCCCTCCCCACAACAAACACCCTGTGAGGTAAAAGAAGAAGAAGAAGAGATTGGATTTATACCCCGCCCTTCACTACTCAAAGGAGTCTCAGAG
>NW_015173216.1:155437-168281 GCF_001447785.1 Gekko japonicus | reverse complement strand
TCCCCTTCCCCTCCCCACAACAGACACCGTGTGAGTCTGAGAGAGCTCTGACAGAAACTGCTCTTTTTCAAGAACAGCTCTTATCAGAACTGTGGCTTGCCCAAGGTCATCCAGCAGGTGCAAGTGGAGGAGTGGGGAATCAAACCCGGTTCTCCTAGATTAGAGTCCGCGCACTTACTGCACCAAATGAGTTCGACACCCCCTGGTCTGTGGTAGTCTACCCTGCTGAGGTCCCGCCCCTCCCCAAACCCCGCCTTCCTCAGGCTCCACCCCCAAACATCCAGGGATTTCCCAACTCCGAGCTGGGAACGTGGTGAGGGAGAGCCTCGCCCGGGCACCGCTGAGTCAGGCAGCCAGACTGGGGCGGTGGAGGAAGGAGGGAGGGAGGGTGAAGCCACGCCTGGGAAGGTTGCAGCAGTGGCCACAGGGCCAGTTAGGGTCGCCAGCTCCAGGTTGGGAAATACCTGGAGATTTTGGGGGTGGCGGTGGAGGTAGGACCCCCCAAAAAATGGAGCGGGACCAACCCCGTACAGGAGAAGCAACCAAAAAGGGTTGAGGCAAAAACAGTAATCAAATATGGCTGGACACGTAGTGCCAATGTAAAAATATACAATATATTTTAATTGTGCATGGAAATATTAAAATCGCAATACAAACCACCTGTCTGTGGTTCCATATATAAGTACCTACGCCCAGGCCTTCTTTTTTTAATGGAGGAACGCGCCAGAACAGAGTTCCGGAACCTCTTCGACAAAATTCTTCTTAAAATGTTTAAGACTCCTCGAGTTTTCAGTAGACCGATTGAAAAACTTCATTTCCCTCTCAAGAGATCCGGCACCTTTTTAAAAAATGAAGAAGAAGAAAGAATCCTCGCCTATACCTAATGCCAAGACAAATGTCAGACTATATAAATACAGGTTAAAAGATACAAAATGTATCCAAATACAAGAACCGAACACGTTTTGGCTAAAAAGCCCTCCTCGGTGGTAAAATACAAGCTGAGCACTCCATAAGTTAAACCCCAATGTATTTCAAACTTATGTATAGAATGGACCTGAAAACCAACAATTATCAAATACACTGTGGACCTTTGCTCTCACAGAGTTGTTAACCTGTGGAGTAAGTGGGAGTAAATATTCTTAAAATGCAACCTATGCTCCCTCTAAGCTGTGGAATCCTGTGAGCAAAAATTCTACTTCGTGAGTTGTGAGTGAGCGATTTGGCTACTGCATAAATTAGTTTGCTCTGGAGCCATCCTTCCTGAGCTGAGACAAAAACATGTGAACCGGAGGCTAAAAAACTGTGAACTAGCTCACACTAACTCAGCTTAGAGGGAAAACTGGATGCAACATGGGCCACTCATCCAAGTGTGTTTTGTTTCATAGGCCGGTGGATCTGTATCGGCCCAATCTCCAGTATTCAAAATCCAGATAGAGTGCTTAGCTGCAATGTAAAGAGACCCATTTTGGTGCAGAGGTTAGGAGTGCTGACTCTAATCTGGGAGAACCGGGTTTGATTCTCCACTCCTCCACATGCAGCTGCTGGTGTGACCTTGGGTCAGTCACAAGTTCTCTCAGAGCTGTTCTCTCAGGAGCAGTTCTGGAAAGAGCTCTCTCAGCCCCACCTACCTCACAGGGTGTCTGTTGTGGGAAGGGGAAGGAGATTTGTGAGCCGCTCTGAGACTCGTTCAGGTAGTGAATGACAAGGTATAAATCCAATCTCCTCCTCCTCCTTCTTCTAAAAAGAATCAGCTGAACACTCTATCTAGATTTTGAATATAGCAGATTGGGCACAAAACTGTTAGGCCCCCCGGAAATCAGCCGTCTTCAGAACGTCACTGGTGACTCACTTGCTCTACACATGTTGCCAAAGGGTTTCTGTCCGTTGTTCTGGGGGAGGATCGAGTAGATATATTAATATCTTGAGGAGCAAAATGTGCCTCCGCTTCTTATACAGAAGGGGTGGGGGTGGGGATAAACCCTGTGGCAACACTGATTAAAAGTTAGCGAAACCTTCCCTGGGAGGATCAGAAAACCGCTCATGTCACCTACCAAAGGGGAAGCGTGAGCGCGGCGGAGCTTAGCTCCTCAGCGTGGGGCCTGACAGGCGAACTCCATGTTATGGCGCCAACCCCTGTATTACAGCCCAATGTGCCTCGCCTTCCCACCCACCCTTGCTCAGCCCATGCACTTGGAATAACTCCCTGCTTCCCAACTTACTTACTGGTAATTACTTCTGACAGGTTCAGGAATCCTTAAGGGACAGGCAGAACGTACATTTATAGAGTCTAGAGAACAGAGTCAGCTTCAACATTCAGATTTTATGGGATCTAACTTCGGTACGGATTGCCCAAAGGAAATAGGGGTGCCTCTAAAACCCCATGAAGAGGTAGGAGGTTATGGGCAATTGGGGGCGGGGAAAAGGTTCACAGGATTTCCCACTCACTTCCACTCTACTCACCATTGCCCCACCAAAGTTTTTCTGCATATAAGGGACCTATGGTAACACTCATCAATAGTACGGTTGCCAGCTCTGGTTGGGGGAAGTTCCTAGAGATTTTTTTTGGGGGGGGGAACCTGGGGAGGGTGGGGTGTGCTTCCTTGGCTGGCTGCCACAGAGACCACACACCGGAAGCTTGTAAACACAGTCCGGAATCAAGGTCAGTCACAGAGCCGAAAGTCCAAGAGCCGAGAAGTCAATCCAAGGTTGCGAGGACAAGAAGCAGCTGCTACATACACATAGGAGCAGGTTTGAGTGAGCAAAGTTGCTGCCGTGTTGAACCAGGTGCACGGAGTGTTTTTGAACAGGTCCTCCCTTCCCTGGGAGTTGAGTCTGCAAAGGCTTACAGCTCTTCCCTCTGCCTCTGCAGGAGCTGGAGCCTTGCTCTCCTTCTTCACTTCTGCATAGTCAGCCTCTGATGTGCCCTACATCTGGGGCACTCAGGAGAACTAGGCAGGGAGTCTGGCCCCGGGGTGTCTGCAACTGGGGGTGCTGGGCCAGGCTCAGGACCAGCCTCTCCTTCTGGCTGCACCTCCTGTGCCATTGCTGGGGCCTCTTCCTCCTCAGCTGCTGTTGAGGGTTCTTCTTCTGGGCTGATTCCAGAGGAGGCTGGGTTGCTCCATGCCTCTTTCTCGTCTGAGGAGTAGTCCGCCTCAGCAGACCCAGTGCCCACGACATGGGGTTTGGGGAGAGGAGGGACCTCAGCGACGTATAATGCCACAGAGTCCACCCTTCAAAGAAGCCATTTTCTCAACCCTGAACTGGATAGCCCTGGTCTTTGCAATGGTGTGTGGAAAACTTACTTGTGCTGTTATAAACATCAATCGTTGCCAGCCTCCTCAGGCCTGAACTCGAGGTGGTCTTTCCTGAGAGAGAGAGAGACACCCCAAAACAACCTCTGAACCTCCACAAGCAGTGCCTCCTATGAAGCCAGGCTTGGCTTAAACCGTTGAGTAAACCAAATAAGGGATGAAGAAGAAGAGATTGGATTTATACCCCACCCTTCACTACCCAAAGGTGTCTCAGAGCGGCTGACAAACTCCTTTCCCTTCCCCTCCCCACAACAGACACCCTGTGAGGTAGGTGGGGCTGAGAGAGCTCGTGACAAAAACTGCTCTTTTTCAGGGACAGCTCTTATCAGAACTGCGGCTTGCCCAAGGTCATCCAGCCAGCTGCAAGTGGAGGAGTGGGGAATCAAACCCGGCTCTCCCAGATTAGAGTCTGCGCACTTAACCACTACACCAAACTCACACAGGTTCATACTATCAAACAAAGAAACACTGTGATAAAATTGACAATATTTAATGATTATTATGAACATCAACTAGTGTATCTATTAGGACTTTTACAATATTGCTTAGGAAATGCTGACATTTTCAAGGGGAAGTCCAACATCATCATATCCTCAATGAGCGCCCGGTTGACAACTCATTTCACGAATCTTCCTCAGGAGTAAACCTTTAAGGTTGGAAGGTGGCAGCCTCTTGATACAACTTAACTTCTTTTCGATACAGTTTAACCTCTTTTTTTACTTTCTTCAAATTATTGCAGCTTAATTTCTTTTTCATATCATCCTGAAACAAACATGAAGCTGGATGGAATATAGTTTTGTTATGATTTTTAAAAAAATATCAATAATTTTAAACTTGAATTATTATAAACTTACTTCCAGTTCCACTGTAAGTGCTTGAATTAGGAGCAAGCCAATTAATTAATTTCTAGTAGTAGCAACCAGTCACTATTTTTATCTGGCGATAGATACACAAATTGATGTTCATTTATTGTTGTTGTTCAGTCGCACAGTCGAGTCCGACTCTTCGTGACCCCATGGACCAGCTCCCGCCAGGCCCTCCTGTCTTCAGCCGTCCTCTGAAGTTTGCTCAATTTCATGTTCGTTGCATCTATGACACTGTCTAACCATCTCATCCTTTGCCGTCCCCGTCTTCTTTGACCTTCAATCTTTCCCAGCATTGTCAGTTTTATCACAGTGTTTCTTTGTTTGGCTTAAACAGTAGCTTGTGCTGGGAGGCTAGGAGAACCACATCTGGGCTGGGGAAACTCAGGCCAAAGAGAATTCTCCAGGCTGGCTGCGCGGCCAAGCACCCTCCATGCAAGCAGACCCCCCCACACACACACTCTTCTCTCCTGTCAGCTCAGTCCACAAAGGACTAGAATGGACAAGTCTCTGCCCTGGCCTCAGACGTCTTCTGCTGACCAAACGGGTAGTCTTTTGTCTATCAAATGTACAGGCAGGCAGGGACAAAAGGCCTCTGGCCTGTGCTGTTGTCATGAACGAAGTAGGTTGCATGCTTCCATCCCCCTCTCCTATGTCAGGAAATACCTTTGGAATAATCCTCTCATTCCTGTCTCCATATATTTGTCCAGGGGTCATTTCATAGAAAAAGAGGTGCAGGAGCTCATTAGCATGACTCATTAGCATAACTCATTTGCATATGTCACACCCCCTGACCTCACCGGAAGTGTGTCAGAAGGCAACACCCACCGCTCAGGCTCCACTGGACTGCTTTGGATTGCTAGCTATTGGGGGGGGGGGACATGCAGATCTGTCCTCACAGAGGAGGGAGACCTTGTGCCTGAATAAAACTTGGTCTTAAAAGTGCCTGTAATGATTTCATGTTTAACTGTGTGTGTGTGGCTTTAAAAGTTTGGTTTGCATGGCTGTGATGATAATCTGGAGTGCTGGACTCAGGCAAGTGATATGATTGGTGAGTGACAGAGAGGGGGAGGGGTTTTGGAATGGATACTGAGTGGATGATTTGAATGTCTATCAGGAGTGACTGTTAGAGTTTGGACAGTTGAAAAAGACAGTTGAAAAAAAAGTTAAGCTAGGTATGAGAGAGAAGAAAAAGCTTCCCTGTGGGGCTGTTAAGTTCTGAAGTCTGTGAGAGAAGCCGTCTGTGTTGAGCCAGTTATAAGCTGAAGTTGAATGTATAAGAAACAGTTAACGTATATGGCCTAAGGAAAATATTGTTACAAAGTGACATGCCCAGATCCCTGTCAGTAAAAGAGAAAAGAGTGTTATACACCAAGCATGTGTTCAGTATTTAAGCCTTCCTGGTTACAATGAGTTAATCTTTTATTTGTGAATTACTTCAATAAATCCTCTTTTATTTAAAATTACCCACTCTGAAAGAAATACTTCCCAGGACCACATAGACCCTCGTGAACGCCTAAAACCCTCGACATTCCTACCCAGAAATAGAGAAAGCATAAAGGTTTGGAAATCCTTTTAAAATTTCCTGGTGGCAGCCGGATATATAGAGTAAAACAAAACTGAAAGAACATTATAAAGTAAACCCAGACCTCCCCAGTTAAGGGGTCGTCACAGTGCCACTGGACTGTTATGGATTGCTAGCTATGGGGGGGGGGGAGACACACGCAGATCTGCCCTCAGAGAGGAGGGAGAGCTTGTACCTGAAGGTGGGCTGGGGGGGGGCCTCTGCAACTTACCTGGCTACTTCTTGTTCCTCGTAGCCCGACTGAGGGCTGCTGGGAGCAGGGGGAAGGGCTTGTTGCATGTGCCCACCCCCTGGGCTCTTTACTGTCGGAGCTCCGCTCCTGTGCACTCCTGCAGGAAATGACCCCTGTATTTGTCTAAGATATCTGCATTCTTATACCTATGCCAGCAAGGTAAACATTAACCTTTCATGTACAGTGAATGGTCACCCGTTCAGGTTCATTCTTCCACACATTAAGAAACATCACTTCATTTGTCTGGCACCAGGGGAAATGCCAGGCCACTCTGTTGTTCCACAGTGGACACTCCCGGCCACCTATCCAGCACCTAGCTTAATCCCATTATAGCTACTGTGAAAGCCTGACTCTGCCCCCCTGGAAGCTCATTGGTCACATCCAGGCCTTGCCCATCCTGATGCCATGCACCCCCTGGGACTCGTCATTGTCCAGGTGATCTGTTGTTCTCACTTGAGAGCAGCCCCCTAGACCTTCCGTCGGTCTGCATTGTTTCCCAATGTCTATATCCGTCAGCACATGGCCTCAGACCGTGTGCCTCTGCTCTGATGCCAACTGGCAGACCACCCCTAAATCTCTGGGTTTAGGCTGTAAACTCACCTCCGTGGACCTCTGCACATCTGGACAGTTAGTATCACCCCATAACTGACCCCTCTATCAGCTATCAATCACCTCTGCTTTCTTCGTTCTGTGTTGTGTGTGTGAATGCTTGAATATTGTTTGTATGCTTGAGAATATTTAGTAAAGAAATCCTTATTTTAGCCACCCAGTCTCCTTGTCTATTCCTGGGTTCTTGGGAATTCTAACTCCGGTATACACGGGTCTGATCCCGTAGTTATGCCAATCGCTCCTTAATATCATAATCCCCCAATCTATTATTAAGAAATTGAGCTATTTGGCTAACATCATCACTCAGAAATGCAGCCAAGGACTGTGAATATTTTTTGCAAGATCTCAGAAGCTAAGCAGGGTCATCCCCAGTCAGCATTTGGATGGGAGACCTCCAAGGAATACCCGGGCTGTGATGCGGGGGCAGGCAACGGCAAACCATCTCTAAATGTCTCTTGCCTTGAAAACCCCATGAGAGGTTGCCATAATGTCAGCTGCAACTTGACAGCCAACCAAGAATCTTTATTTTATTTATTTATTTATATTTATTTATTTAAATTTATAACCCGCCCTCCCCGCAAACAGGCTCAGGGCGGTGTACAGATGGGGCCAATGCCCAGTACATAAAACATTAAAACTGCATTTTAAAAACTTTCAATACAACATAAGTGCTCTCCACAATATCTAACAAGGGGACAGATGACGTCATCAGGATGGTATCCTTAGTGGCCACAGCTCCACGCAGTACCACCATTTTAGCACTCACGGTGAGTTGGTAATAAAGGGCTAGGACAGATAGTAATAGTCGTAGACAGATGGTAACAGTCGTGGTAACAGTCGTGGCGGCTCCTACTCAAACACCTGGCGGAAGAGCTCCGTCTTACAGGCCCTGCAGAACTGTGCAAGGTCCTGGAGGTCCCGGATCTCCTCTGGGAGCTCATTCCACCAGGTAGGAGCCGCCACCGAAAAAGCCCTAGCCCTAGTCACAGCTAGTCTGGCCTCTTTGTGACCTGGAACCACCAAGAGATGTTTAGTCCCGGACCGTAGTGCTCGTTGGGGAACATATGGGGAATCAAAAAGTATATCCTTTAGACGACCCAGTCTACCTTGCTGTAACTTTCTCTTTCTCTCCTTTTTCTTCTTGATGTGGCTGCAATTCTTCCCCAATGGTGGAAAAAAATAATAATATGGATATTCTTGTCGCTGCAGAAAAGCACGAATCCAGCTGTCTCTTTGGGCGTTTGTAGAGAAGCTCGGTAAATATCAAGAACACCTGGGGGGTGGCGGAACATCTCGAGGGGTTGTGTATCCCCAGAGGCCAAGCATCGTTTTTCTGAGCTCGGTAGAGACTTGTAACATTTCCTCCCTCGGCAGACTTATCCTATAATAGATCTCATGAGTCATGAAAGAAAAAGAAACCTATTCCGTTTCTGAAATGACAAAAATAGACCATGTCATGGTAAGGGGCTTATAGAAGGCCTGCCGACCTCCAGGGGTGCTTGGAGCCCTCCCAGAATTCCATCTGGTCTGCAGACTATAAAGGTCAGTTCCCCTGGAGAAAATGGCGGCTTCGGCTGGTGGGCTGATGGGCAGTATATCTCTGTGAGGGCCCTTCCCTCCCCAAACCCTGCCCAGAAGAAGAAGAAGATCTATTCTCTCTTGCTCCGGATTACAAGACTAGAATGAACGGGTGGAAATGACAAGGGAGTCGATACCGGCTCAATATCAGGAGAAACTTCCTGACTGTAAGAGCAGAGTGCAGGGGGTTGGACTAGATAACCTACATTCTGTGATTCTATGAGGAGAAGAAGAAGAAGAAGAAGAAGAGATTGGATTTATATCCCGCCCTTCACTACCCAAAGGTGTCTCAGAGCGGCTTACAAACTCGTTTCCCTTGCCCTCCCCACAACAGACACCCTGTGAGGTAGGTGGGGCTGAGAGAGCTCTTGACAGAAACTGCTCTTTTTCAAGAACAGCTCTTATCAGAACCACGGCTTGCCCAAGGTCATCCAGCCAGGTACGAAGAGTGGGGAATCAAACCCGGTTCTCCCAGATTAGAGTCCGCGCACTTAACCACTACACCAAACTGGCTCAGAAGAAGAAGAATCATCATCTTGGTGGTCAGCCGTGTTGGTCTGAAGCAGAACAAATTTAGAGTCCAGTGGGGCACCTTTAAGACCACCCAAGGTTTATTCAAGGTATGAGCTTTCGTGTGCAAGGCACGCTTTCCCCAAATACATTGGAATGGCAGGCAAGGTTCAAACGTATAGCCAGAGAATGAACGGCAAATTGACATGTAACATGATGATGATACAGGGCTATTTTTGGGCAGGAACGCACAGGAACGGAGTTCCGGCTGGCTCCCGAGTTGGCCACGCCCAGCAGGAACTCATTAGCATAATAGACCACACCCAACAGCAGGAACTCATTAGGATTGGCTACATTAGGGGTGTGTGGCCTAACATGCAAAGGGGTTCCTGCTACAAAAAGAGGCCCTGGGTTTTGACAACAAACAAGGTAAACAGAATAAGAAGCAAGAGGTGGGTGTGGCTGGATGAGCACACTTCTGGTAACATGGGGGTGTGGCCTAATACATTAATATGCTGTGCTGTCAGGGGTGTGGCCTAATAGGCTAATGAGTTCCTGCTGTTGGGTGTGGCCTGTTATGCTAATGAGTTCCTGCTGGGCTTTTTCTACAAAAAGAGCCCTGAATTTATCAAAATATGCAAAGTTGCACTAAATAACAAGCTAAGGTTATAGGGTCGACAGTTGTAAAGCAATCAATGTTTCAAACTAGCAGAGAAATGTCTTTTCTAATTGTGAGTGTCTTTTCTAACTGTGGGAAGTGACTGGGAATTTCGTTTTCACCTCTCAGGCATGGAGGAGATTGGATTTATACCCCCTCCTTCACTCGGAGTCTCAGAGCAGCTTACAATTGTTTTCCCTTCCTCTCCCCACAACAGGCAACCTGGAGGAGGAGGAGGAGAAGGAGATTGGATTTATACCCCTGCCCTTCACTACCCAAAGGTGTCTTAGAGTGGCTCACAATCTCCTTCCCTTCCCCTCCCCACAATAGACACCCTGTGAGGTAGGTGGGGCTGAGAGAGCTCTTTTGAGAACTGCCCTTGAGAGAACAGCTCTGAGAGAACTTGTGACTGGCCCAAGGTCACACCAGCAGCTGCATGTGGAGGAGGAGTGGTGAAATCAAACCTGGTTTTCCCAGATTAGAGTCCGCGCTCCTAACCAACTGGCTCTCCAGCCCCAAATCTCGAGCAATTTCTCAACGTGGAGTTGGCAACCCCGGCTTGTAGACTGACTGGGTTTGGGCCTCTTGGGATCTCCAGGTCCCCAGAAAACGTACCCCTGGGCATTGAGTGATCACGTAAATCAACTGGGCTTTCTGCTACGTTATGACTCACAAACAAAAACGCACCTTAAGTAGCGGCGCTGAAGTCTGTAAGATATTCCCATGACTCAGAAATATGCACAGGGCCTTCTCAGCCAAACATAATACGACTTGATTCGGAATAAAGGTTCGTGAACAAAGGAACTCCACACGAGTTCTCCCTGGCGGCTTGCCTAGAGAAATCTGGCTTGAAGCCGCTCCTGATTCAGGCACCCCGGATTTGGCTGCAACCAGGGTGGGATTCGGAGCAGAGTTCAGAGGCTGAGTGTGGGAACAAGCGCGGGGTCAGAAATATGGCCGCTGACGCACAACCCTTGGCTTCCCTTTTGATTCAGGGAATCCACTGATTTCCTCCTGATCCGTGCGCTGGGTGCAGAATGCCCTGTTATCAACAGGGGGAAAAAGTGTCGCAAAATGTAATGGGTGTACGGTGTGCATGCTGTCCAGTTGGGGGGGAAATGTCGCAAAATGTAATGGGTGTACGGTGTGCATGCTGTCCAGTTTTGGTAGTGCGCTACTGAAGCTACGGCTGGCTGTTGCTCCCTCTCAGCTGTGGAGTCTTGTGAGCAAAAATTCCACCTTGTGAGCTCCTGGCATTAAAGTTGTGAGCCAGCGATTTGGCCGCTGCATAGATTAGTTTGCCCCGGAGCCCTCCTTCCTGAGCGAAGACAAAAATGTGTGATCTGGAGGCTAAAAAACTGTGAGCTAGCTCACACTCACTCAGCTTAGAGGGAACACTCCCCTTCTCCATACCGTGTGTGTGTGTGATGTCCCCCCCCCCCAGTGGTAACCCCAGAGTCTTGGGTGTGGCTCGGGTTTCACCCCTCTGCCTCTCAGATTTCCTATTTCTCTTAAAACTCAATAGGAGCCACTGGGAACCAAGCCAGCCTGTACTGATGTTGCGCCAGCTGCCTTCTGTTTCTTGGTCGCTTGGAGCGTGATGCTGTAATGTGACGGAATCCCAGGAACTCGGGGTGGAGACAGTGGACAAAGAGAACTGTTCCCCCCTCTCCCAAAACGGGAGAACTCGAGGTCATCCAGTGAAGCTGATGGGCAGTACCAGGGCTTTTTTTGTAGAAAAAGCTCAGCATGTTACCAGAAGTGTGGTCATCCAGCCACACCCATCTTTTGCTTCTTATTCTGTTTACCTTGCTTGTTGTCAACCAGGGCTTTTTTTGAAGCAGGAACTCATTTGCATGTTAGGCCACACACCCCTAAATGTAGCCAATCCTAATGAGTTCCTGCTGTTGGGTGTGGCCTATTATGCTAATGAGTTCCTGCTGGGCGTGGCCAACTTGGGAGCCAGCCGGAACGGTGCGTTCCTGCCCAAAAATAGCCCTGGGTTCAGGACAGACAAAAAGGAAATACTGCTTGACACACGGAGAGTGATGAAAATGTGGAATTTGCTGCCTGCGGCTCTAGTGATGGCCACGGGCATAGACAGCTTTCAGAGGGGATGAGATAGATTCATGGAGGAGAAATCTATCAATGGCTACGTTATGTATCGCGATGGAACCGTACTTGCGAAAGGGCTCGCTAGCGAACATGCGGAATAGCGTCGCTTGGAGCGCATCACAATAGGAGGCTTGGATCCCAGAATGAACCAATAGATTGATCCAGATCCTAGTCGTAGCCAATTGGTAAACAATACTCTGTAAATAGCCTATCGTGGGATGTGGGGGGTGTCTGTTGGGTGTGGGGTGTTTCACGAATATAAGCAGGGCTCTGACCCTGCAAGTTTGTCTTAGTTTTGAGCTGAAACCACGTAATAAACATGAGCTAATCACTCCACACGTCTGAACCCAGTACATTTCAGGCTACTAGCCATGGTGACTGAGGGGAACCTCCACATTCAGAGGCACTAATCCTCTGAATCCCAGAGCCAGGAGGCAACATCAGGGGAAGGCCTCGGCCTCTATGTCCTCTTATCGGCCCTCCAGAGGAACTGGTTGGCCATTGTGTGAGACAGGAGGATGCTGGACTAGGTGGACTATTGGCTTGATCCAGCAGGGCTCTTTTGATGTTCTTAGAAAGGCCTCGGACTCTCTGCCCAGTTGTTGGTTCTCCAGAGGAACTGGTTTGCCCCTGTGTGAGACAGGATGCTGGACTAGATGGACCACTTGTCTGATCCAGCAGGGCTCTTCTTAGGTTCTTAGGAAGGCCTTGACACCTCTATGCTCTGTTGTCGGCCATCCAGAGGAACTGGTTGGCCCCTGTGTGAGACAGGATGCTGGACTAGATGGACCACTTGTCTGATCCAGCAGGGCTCTTCTTATGTTTTTATGAAGGCCTCAACTTCTCTGCCCTGTTGTTGGCTGTCCAGAGGAACTGGTTGGCCACTGTGAGACAGGATGCTGGACTAGATGGACCCCTGGTCTGATCCAGCAGGGCTCTTCTTATGTTTTTATGAAGGCCTCAACTTCTCTGCCCTGTTGTTGGCTGTCCAGAGGAACTGGTTGGCCACTGTGAGACAGGATGCTGGACTAGATGGACCCCTGGTCTGATCCAGCAGGGCTCTTCTTATGTTTTTATGAAGGCCTCAACTTCTCTGCCCTGTTGTTGGCTGTCCAGAGGAACTGGTTGGCCACTGTGAGACAGGATGCTGGACTAGATGGACCCCTGGTCTGATCCAGCAGGGCTCTTCTTATGTTTTTATTGTTAGATCGCGCTAACAAAGGACTCGTACAGTGATTCAGCAAGTGATTCAGCTTTATTGGAAGTAACGAGCAAGCACTAACTCAGTAAGAAACCAGAACAGAAAACAGTGGGAGCTTATGCTCCTTTTAAACATAACCGGGCTAATGTAGCCACGCCTATTTACAAATAACAACCAATGAG
>NW_015173216.1:146320-149842 GCF_001447785.1 Gekko japonicus | reverse complement strand
GGACCCCTGGTCTGATCCAGCAGGGCTCTTCTTATGTTTTTATGAAGGCCTCAACTTCTCTGCCCTGTTGTTGGCTGTCCAGAGGAACTGGTTGGGCACTGTGAGACAGGATGCTGGACTAGATGGACCCCTGGTCTGATCCAGCAGGGCTCTTCTTAGGTCCTTATGAACTGGCTTTTACACACACACAAAATATCTCACAACTTTCCCCATCAATGTTTTTGCCCATTTGACAACCCAAGCTACAAACATAAGAAGAGCCCTGCTGGATCAGACCAGAGGTCCATCTCGTCCAGCATCCTGTCTCACACAGGGGCCAACCAGTTCCTCTGGAGGGCCAACAAACAAGGCATAAAGGCTGAGGCCTTCCTAAGAACATCAGAAGAGCCCCGCTGGATCAGACCAGTGGTCCATCTAGTACAGCATCCTGTCTCACACGGGCCAACCAGCTCCTCTGGAGGGCCGACAGCAGGGCAGAGAGGCCGAGGCCTTCCTAAGAACATCAAAAGAGCCCTGCTGGATCAGACCAGAGGTCCATCTCGTCCAGCATCCTCTTGTCTCACACAGGGGCCAACCAGCTCCTCTGGAGGGCCGACAACAGGGCAGAGAGGCCGAGGCCTTCCTAAGAACATCAGAAGAGCCCTGCTGGATCAGACCAGTGAGGGTCCATCTAGTCCAGCATCCTGTCTCACACAGGGGCCAACCAGCTCCTCTGGAGGGCCGACAACAGGGCAGAGAGGCCGAGGCCTTCCCCTGACGCTGCCTCTGTGCTGGTATTCAGAAGCGGATTGTCTCTGGATTTGGAGGTTCCCTTTAGTCACCATGGCTGGTAGCCACTGATAGGCCTCTTTTCCCAGCAATCCATCTGGGCCCATGGTCAACACAGCTTCCTAAGGTGAGGCTAAATGAATGATGTGTTAAATTGATTTAATTCGGGTTTAGGATTGCCAACTCCAGGCTGGGAAATTCCTGGAGATTTGGGGGTGGAGCCTAGGGAAGGCAAGGTTTCGGGACCTCAACGGGGTATAACGCCGCAGAGCCCACCTTCCAAAGCAGTCCTTTCCTCCAAGAAACCTGAGCCTTGTGTCTGCCTTGTAGGCATTCATTTGGAGTACTGTGTACAGTTCCGGTCACCACACCTCAAAAAGGATATTATAGCGTTGGAAAAAGGGCAGAAAAGGGCAACTAGGATGATAAAAGGGCCGGAACACTTTCCCTATGAAGGAAGGTTAAAGCGCTCGGGGCTCTTTAGCTTGGAGAAACGACGGCTGAGGGGTGACCTGATCGAGGTTTACAAGATGATGCATGGGATAGAGCAGGTAGAGAAAGAAGGACTTTTCTCCCTTTCTCACAGTACAAGAACTCGTGGGCACTCCATGAAATTCCTGAGCAGTCGGGTTAGAACAGCTAAAAGGAAGTATTTCTTCAGCCAAAGAGTGATTAACACATGGAATTCACTGCCGGGGTCCCCCCCCCGGGGGGGGGGGGGGTGGCGGCTACAAGCATGGACGGCTTCAAGAGGGAACTGGATAAACATCTGGAGCAGAAGTCCATTCATGGCTATTAGCCACAAGCAGAGGTCATTTTGGGATGGGAAAGCGGGGGAACGCAGTTCCCCCGGGTGAGGTGCAGGGGGCGGGGCACATGATGAAGCTCCGCCCCCTGCTTCCGGCCGCCCCGCTTCAAGCCCTCATTCAGCCAGAAGGAGGCAGGAGAAAAGGGAGGGTAAGTTGCTTCCTCCCCGCCTCTCCCCACCCCTGCCTGCCTGGGGCCAGGGAGGGCCTTGGCGGGGCTTCCTCGCACTCCCGCTGGCCTTGCAGGTCCACCGCCGGGCCCTTGATGTCAGGGGGTGTGGCATATGCTAATGAGTTATGCTAATGAGTTCCCCTAGCTCTTTTTCTACGAAATGACCCCTGGCCACAAGGTATAGATAGGAACTCCGGGGCAAGTGATGCTTTGTATTCTTGGTGCCTGGGGGGTGGGGGCAACAGTGGGAGGGCTCCTAGTGTCCTGGCCCCACTGGTGGACCTTCTGATGGCACCTGGCATTTTTGGCCACTGTGTGTGACAGAGTGTTGGACTGGATGGGCCATTGGCCTGATCCAACATTGGCATCTCTTACGTCCTTATGGATGTCAGTTGTAATTCCGAGAAATCTCCGGGTCCCGCTTGTACGTTCGTAACCCTACTGGGGATGAATTACGTAAAACGTTTTTATTCTCCCCGGATTCAAATAAATCTGTTCCCATTCCCCCTACCCCCAATATCACCTATTGTTCATTTTTTCGAAAGCCAGTAATAAAAGATAATAAAGCCGTTTCACTTGCTGCGTAGCCTCCAGATGACTAAGGACTTTCCCCCCTGGTCTTTTCCCTTCCCTTGTACGTCAGCGCTCGTTATATTTGTTCAGTGAGGGAGAGGCTGTTTCATCTTCTGCTGGCGCTAAAGTGGATGCCAGATCTGCACGACCCCGAGCGGCTCTCCAAGGGCTGCCAGGTGGGTGTTGGCCTCTGTGTGTGTCATTCGTGGGAGGTGGACGTCAAAAGGAAGTGGGCTCCACTCGGAGAGGCGGTTTCGTGGTGTCATCCAGGTACTTAATATTTGGTTTCCAGAAAAAGAGAGACCAGCGTGGACGCCCGTTCTGTTTTTAGCCGGCCCTCATGCCTTGGAAATGGCACGGAATCTGCGCACAATTAGTCAAGCTTCAGTGCCTCTCTCTGTTTATTCTCCTAAGCTTTTGTCTGCAGATATGAGCTGATGGGTGGTGGGTGGGTGGAAGGGTGGATGGATGAGTAGATAGGCAGGTAGATGGATGGAAAGATAGATGGATGGAAGGGGGGGGAGAGAGATGGGTGGGTGGGATACAGGCCCATAGCTACAGTGGGGCATTTCAGGGCCCTGCCCCCTTAATTAAAAGCCATGCCCCACAAATAGCCATGCCAGAAATCTTATTTTTGCATGTTTCCCAAAGGCTCATGGGAATGCCTCTGAAAGACTCACCATGACCTCGGTAGTCTACAGCAAGGCTGGGCTAGCAGAAAGGGGGGTTGTTGGAAGTGGACTGAAGGTGCCAATGAGTTATGCTAATGAGCTCCTGCACCTCTTTTTCTACGAAATGACCCCTGGGATGGATGGGTGGATGGATGGATGGATGGATGGATAGACAGACAGACAGACAGACACATAGACAGATAGATGATAGATAGATAGATGGACAGATGGACAGACAGACAGACAGACACATAGACAGATGGATGGATGGATCCCTTTTAAGGACCTTCCAGGTCCGTAGGTTATAGCGCTGGGGTTCGGGGTGGGGGCCTTTCCTGAATCCTAACAGTATGATCCTAAACAGAGTTATCCTTATACTAATACTCAAGTTGCCCCCTCTGTGCGGATATCTATATCTGCACTTTGGGGGCACTTGGGGGGCAGGGGGAGGTTTGTGCACATGTGGGGCAGTCCCCACATGTGCACAAAAATAAAAAAAAGTTAAAAAAAATCGGGGGGATGTTTAAATCCC
>NW_015173216.1:140117-146120 GCF_001447785.1 Gekko japonicus | reverse complement strand
CGGGTGGGCGGAGCAGAGAGGCCTCGCCGCCGCCGCCTCCTCCCCCACCCCGGAGCCGGCAGGCAGGGCGGGAGGCGGGCGGGGGGGAAGACCGGCCTCAGGGGGGGGCGAACACAGGCCTCGCCGCTGCCGCCGCCCCCGCCGCCTCGGGGAGATGGGGGGGATGGAGGAGACGGGGCTCTTCTCTCCCCCCCCCACGAGTATCGCGGGTCCCCCTCTTGTACCCTTCTAAAGCCATTGAAGTAATTGGGCTTAGAAGAGTGTAACTCTGTTTAGGATTGCACTGTGTATCTGACAATGTGTCTCGCAAAATAAATAGCCCAGGCTACCCTTCTCTCGGAGCTTCGCTAGCTCAAGTGGTTAAGACGCTGAACTGCAGGCTGGAAGGTCGTTAGTTCGGTAGTTCGAAACCCAAGTGCCGCATGACGGAGTGAGCTCCCATCTCTGGCCCATGCTCCTGCCAACCTAGCAGTTCGAAAGCAAGAAATTGCAAGTAGTTAAATAGGTACCGCTTCGGTGGGAAGGGAACAGCGTTCCGTGCGCCTGGGCATCTAGTCATGCCGGCCACGTGACCACAGAAATGTCTTCAGACAGCGCTGGCTCTTTGGCTTGGAAACGGAGATGAGCACTGCATCCCTAGAGTCAGATTCGACTGCCTTTTGAGCCAGGGAAACCTTTACCCTTCTCTCATCAGATCTCGGAGGTTGAGCAGGGTTGCCCACGGTCAGTACTTGGATAGGAGACCACCAAGGAAGACGGGGGTTGCTATGCAGAGGCAGGCAACGACCAGTCACCTCCGAACATCTCTTTCCTTGCAAACCGCGTGAGGGGTCACCATAAGTTGGTTGAGAGACCTCTATGGCCTGGACTATCCTGATCTCCTCAGATCTCGAGAGCTAAGCCGGGCTGGCTCCGGTTGGATGGGAGGCCACCAAGGGAGTCCAGGGCCACTATGCAGAGGAAGGCCACGGCAAACCACCTCTCCTCCTCCTCTGCCTTGAAAACCCCATAGTCCTGCGGTCACCATGAGTCCATTGCAACTTGATGGCGCCCAATTACTACTATGTGTCATTTATAGCCGGAATTAAGATTGCTGGGGAAATCAGATATGCAGACGATACCACTCTAATGGCAGAAAGTGAAGAGGATCTCAAGAGCCTCTTGCTGAGGGTCAAAGAGGAGAGCGCAAAGGTTGGCTTGAAACCCAACATCAAAAAGCCTAAGATCACGGCATCCGGCCCCATCACTCCTTGGCAAATAGAAGGGGAAGTCGTGGAAGCAGTGACAGACTTCACGTTCCTAGGATCCAGGATCACCGCAGACGGTGACTGCAGACGTGAAATTAAAAGACGCCTGCTCCTTGGGAGGAAAGCGATAGCAAAGCTAGACAGCATAATAAAAAGTAGAGACATCACCCTGCCAACAAAAGTCTGTATGGTCAAAGCAATGGTATTCCCAGTAGTAATGTATGGCTGCGAGAGTTGGACCATAAGGAAGGCTTTCGAAGCCAAAGAATAGATGCTTCCGAATTATGGTGCTGGAGAAGACTCTTGAGAGTCCCCTGGACTGCAAGGAGATCAAACCAGTCAATCCTAAAAGAAATCAACCCTGACTGTTCCCTGGAAGGCCAGATAATGAAACTGAAGCACAAATACTTTGGCCACCCAATGAGAAGGGAGCACTCACGGGAGAAGACCCTGATGCTGGGAAAGATTGAAGGTCAAAGAGAAAGGGGATGGCAAAGGATGAGATGGTTGGACAGTGTCATAGATGCAACAAACATGAAGTTGAGCAAACTCTGGAAGACAGGAGGGCCTGGCATGATGTGGTCCATGGGGTCGTGAAGAGTCAGACTTGACTGTGCGACTGAACAACAAAAAATTCTTGTGACGGTGAATATAAATGGATCCTGAAGGTTAAAGAGGTCCAGCTTGTTTGAGGACCTGTCGTTCATCTCTTGCTGAGAAAGACATTAGTGGGAAATATTTAGCTGACAAAATGCTTCAGGGCTCCTTTTTGCTGGGGAAAAGTGCGGTTTACAGGGAAACAGGCGCTGATGCTTACAGTCGTAGCACTTGAATGCTACATTTTGTGCTTTGCTTAACATTAATAGATAGCGGGAAGTCATCTTTCCTGCTGTTAAGAATACTTATTCTAAACTACCGTTAACGCCTAAGAGAGATTTCTGCCTGCACTTTCTCTGCCAAAGCCGGCAACAGAGCAGGGAGAGGTTGCTTCGAGAGCAAAGCAAGACGAAATGTTTCCGTGGGCCACAAACAGATTGTGAGGACAACCTGAGACGCACCGACCTGGCACAGTTTTGTAGCTTCTGTTCCTTCCGACAGGAATGGTGAGGGGATTTAGAAGAGAGAAGAGATTGGAGTCATACCCCGCCCTTCACTCGGAGTCTCAGAGTGGTTTAGAATCCCCTCCCCGCAATGGACACCCTGTGAGGTAGGTGGGGCTGAGAGAGCTCTCTCCACAACTCCTCATGAGAGAACAGCTCTGAGAGAAGCTGTGACTGACCCAAATACTAGAACCTGAGGGCATCCAGCTGCCTTTTGCTTCTTGGTCACTGAGCATGATGCAACGTGATGGAATCCCAGGAACTTGGGGTGGAGAGCAATGTTCCCTCTAAGCTGTAGAGTCCTATGAGCAAAAATTCTACTTTATGAGCTACTGGCATTAAAGTTGTGAGTAGGTAATTTGGCTACTGCATAAATTAGTGTGTTCTGGAGCCCTCCTTCCTGAGCCAAGACAAAAATCTGTGAGCCGGAGGCTTAAAAACTGTGAGCTAGCTCACACTAACTCAGCTTAGAGGGAACACTGGTGGAGAGAGTGGACAAAGAAAACTCCTCCCCCTCTCCCAAAATAGGAGAAGTTGAGGGCATCCAATGAAGCTGATGGGCAGTAGGTTCAGGAAGGACTAAAGGAAATACTACTTTATACACAGAGAGTGATTAAAATGTGGAGTTTGCTGCCAGAGGATGTAGTGATGGCCACAGGAATACACAGCTTTCAAAGGTGAATTAGCTAGACTCATGGAGGAGAAGTCTATCAATGGCTACTAGCCACGGTGACTGAGGGGAACCTCCACATTCGGAGGCACTAATCCTCTGAATCCCAGAGCCAGGAGGCAACCTCAGGGGAAGGCCTTGGCCTCTCTGACCTGTTGTTGGCCATCTAGTGGAAGTGGTTGGCCACTGTGTGAGATAGGATGCTGGAACAGATGGACTATTGGTCTGATCCTACAGGGCTCTTCTTATGCTCTTATGATTAAAATGCGGGATTTGCTGCCAGAGGATGTGGTGATGGCCACAGGAATAAACAACTTTCAAAGGGGATTAGATAGATTCATGGTGGACAGGTCTGTCAGTGGCTATTAGCCATGGTGACTGAGGGGAACCTCCACATTCGGAGGCACTAATCCTCTGAATCCCAGAGCCAGGGGGCAACCTCAGGGGAAGGCCTCAGCCTTTTGGCCCTCTTGTTGGCTATCCAGATAGGGCGCCAGCCTCCAGATCGGGCCTGGGGATCTCCTGCTTCTACAACTGATCTCCAGCTGACAGAAATCAGCTCCCCTGGAGAAAATGGCTGCTTTGAAGGGTGGACTCTGTGGCATTGTACCATGCTGAGGCCCCTCCCCTCCCCAAACCACGCCCTCTCCTGGCTCCACCCCCAAAGTCTCCAGATATTTCCCAACCCAGACCTGGGAACCCTACATCCAGAGGAACTGGTTGGCCCCTGTGTGAGACAGGATGCCGGACTAGGTGGACCACTGGTCTGATCCAGCAGGGCTCTTCTGATGTTCTTCTGTGGTTACTCCCCTCAGTAAATCTGCTTTGCTGCTCCCCGCCACTTCCTTCCAACTTTCCCTGAGTGATTTTCTTCTCCTTGGGGGACCTTTCCAGGATCCTTTGGGGGGGGGAGAGCCACTGGAGACCTCTGACCTCAGCCCCTCAGCCCAGCAAGGAAGCTTCTAGAGCTCTTGTCAAGTTTTCAACCAGCTCACCAAATTCCTGAAAATTCAATGATCGACTCTCGCGGGCCAGTATGAGCCGGCTCCAGCCCACCGTAAAGGACAGTGCTAGGCGAACACAAATGAGGAGCTTGATCTTATCAGGTGCAGGAGTGTGTGAGGTTCTCATTCAACTGAAAATTAAGCAGCCTTTGGATGCCAGGCCGCCTGGCGGACTGTCACTGTCTTTCCGTGAAAGCCGCTCGAGGTCTGCCGGAAAGGATTCCCTCAAAAGTTGTTTAAAGGTAAAGGTAAAGGTTCCCTTGCTCGAAAACCAGTCGAGTCTGACTCTAGGGTTGCGGTGCTCATCTCCGTTTCAAAGCCGAAGAGCCAGCGCTGTCCGAAGACATTTCCGTGGTCATGTGGCCGGCGTGACTAAACACCAAGGCGCACGGAACGCTGTTACCTTCCCACCGAAGTGGTCCCTATTTATCTACTTGCAATGTCTTGCTTTCAAACTGCTAGGTTGGCAGGAGCTGGAACTAGAGATGGGAGCTCACTCCATCATGCGGCACACTCGGGTCTTGAACTGCTGAACTACTGACCTTCCACAGCCTGCAGTTCAGCGTCTCAACCACTTGAGCCACCGCAGCGCCATCAAAAGTTGTTTATTGACTCTCAAAAATAATATGAATATTGAACAGATTCACACCTAGTTTTAACGTGAGAGAAAGGGGCAGAAAGGTTGAAGGTTTGTTAATTAGCATCTTGGGCTGAATTATCGACGGTGATTCATGTTTAATTAACTTTACACTGGGTTTTAGTTTAATTTTTAACTTGCCTTTGACCTTGATTCACACAGCGGATTCTGGCTGCGGGTAAAAGAAAGATGCGATGCAACCTAGACGTTTCATGTGGATTTCAGCCTGATATTACTAATGCCGAGATGCCTTTTCTGGAAAGCGTTTCGCTGTGTCTGTGCACTGCTTTGAGTTGTCACGGCAGAGCGCTGGATGAGTCCTGTGGTCATTTCATAAAAAAAGAGGTGCAGGAGCTCATTAGCATAACTCATTTGCATATGCCACACCCCCTGGCATCACCGGAAGTGTGTCAGAAGGCAACACCCACCGCTCAGGCTCCACTGGACTGTTTTGGATTCCTAGCTATCGGGGGGGGGGGGGGGCGTTTTTGGGGGGGGGGCGTGCAGATCTGTCCTCACAGAGCTTGTACCTGAATAAACCTTGGTCTTAAAGGTGCCACTGGACTGTTTTGGACCTGTTGGCTCTGCAACTTACCTAGCTGCTTCTTGCTCCTTGTGGCCCGGGGCTGCTGGGAGCAGGGGGCGGGGCTTGTTGCATGTGCCTCCCCTCTCCTCCATGTTTGCATGCCTCACCCGACGTTACCGCAGAACAATTTCTGGTTAATTAGCTTCTTGTTTCCATTTATTTTCTTTGGGTTTTTTAAAGTCGTCCGAGGCAATCGCGTTATTACGCTACTTAGATTGCGTTCCAACGTTAGTTCTCACAGCACAATTTTTTAAAAGGATTTCATATTTTACTGTGAAGAACGCTGTGCAAACTGATGTAATCATAGAATCATAGAGTTGGAAGGGACCTCCAGGGTCATCTAGTCCAACCCCCTGCACAATGCAGAAAATTCACAAATACCTTCCCCTCCACACCTGCAGTGACCACTGTTCCACACCCAGAAGATGACAAAAAACCTCAAGGATTGCTTCCTGACCCCAAAGTGGCGATCAGCATTTCCCTGGGTGTGTAAAAAAGGGCCACAAGAAGTAAGCACTGAGGCAACCCTCCCTGCCCTCCTTTAGAGTTAGTAATGAAGTAACCGACATAATGACTTAAATCTCTTCTGGGGACGGGGGAGTTCACTTATGTGCAGTCTTCCCTGAGCATGCGTGGGGACTTGTGATAAGCAAAGGAAAAGCCATGAGAAAGCCCTTTGGAAGCAGTGCCGCAGACTCGCAGCATTAAAACAGACTTTCCTGTGGTGTTTCAGAGCGGTAAGGTCTTACTGTGGAAACT
>NW_015173216.1:127013-140078 GCF_001447785.1 Gekko japonicus | reverse complement strand
TGGAGCAAAGATTCGGTTGATTTTTGTGGCACACAATCAGCTGTATTATCCTCTGGATGTTTGACTATTTGTGTACAAATCAGGCAGCGAGTTGATAAGGAACTGCTTGAATGAATACTCCCCTACGTCAAACTGCCCTGCAGACTGAAGACTAGGACATAAAGGCCCCGGTCACACGGGAGGTTTAGGCCCGGAAGAGGGATGGATCGGGGGCGCAGCAAACGGGCGTGATCACACCGCAACATCTGGGAAGCGGTGCGCACCCATCCCCGATCTGGCCCTTCAGGCCGAAAATGCGCATGAAAAAAGAACCTGCAAAAGAGCAGGACTTACCTGAAACGCCCGTCTTCCGGAGCAATCGAGGCTCCCGGCCGAACTGCGCATGCACACACATGCGCAGCCGGCTGCCTCGCTCTCCCTTCAGTGGCTTCCCCCCCGGCAGGGGATCTGTCTGATCCCGCCGCCACGTGTCTCTTTTGGTGCGGCTGTAAAAAGCCGCACTTTGGCCGTGGTTAAAGGATGATAGTGGAATCAGGGTGTCTTTAATTGCAAAGCACACTCTCCAGCAAAATCCAGAATCCCTTGAAATAATCACTGACAGCATCTCTCTTTTGGATTCGGGGAATCTAGGATTTCAAACTCGCTTTTTATCATCCGTTTAGGCTTTTAAGTGTTTTTAAAGCAACCCTCTGATGAGCAGGTCCAAATCCAGATTGCCTACAAGGAGGAATTTACCTTGTCCTTTGTAATGTATCCAGTTCAGACCGCGTGGCTGGCTGGGGTTCCACGCGGTCAGGCGCAAATGTCGAGCTTCGCTCCAAGAGACAATGGACTATGCGGATCCTAGCCCGCGCCAATCAGGGGGCTAGGTTCCCGGCCAAGAGCCTATGGGACTCTCGGCCACTGTAAATAACCTATTGGGAAGTGGGATGTGTGTGTTTTGGGTGGCGGTTTCACGGGGAATATAAGCCGGCCTGCAAGCTGGCCAAAGTCGTCTTGTTCCTGATCGAATAAAGTACGCTTTGCTGAAATCACTCTCCGTCTGCGTACTTTTCATTCCTGAACCAGATTTATCTTTTCTCCTGCACGTGCCCACTTCTCTCTCTGCATCGCATCAGTATAAATGCTAGAGGCTCACAGTTTTTATGTCTGTGGCATCTGTGGATAATTGGGAGGGAGAGACACACATGCTTAGGAAATGGTTAAAAACAGGGGGAAGATGATTGTATTGCAAAACTGTTCTTTGCTTTTTTTTTAGACTTATAGTTTAGCCCCAAAATGGTCAGTTACCTTAATGATTAAACCCGGCACCATCAAAGGCAGTTGTCAAGCATCCTCGAACAAAAAGAGGCGTAGTCAAGAGGTTCCAATAATGACTTTCCATTATTTGGAAATAATACTTTATAATTAATGCTAGGGTCGTTGGTTCACCAAGATGCATTTTGGCGGGGAACGCCACAAGGGAACCATGGTAACGGTGTCACAAGCAGGAATTATGAACAACTATTGACAGCAAAGGAGCTGCGGTGGCTCAAGTGGTTAAGACGCTGAACTGCAGGCTGTGGAAGGTCAGTAGTTCAGCAGTTCGAGACCCGGGTGCCACATGACGGAGTGAGCTCCCATCTCTAGTTCCAGCTCCTGCCAACCTAGCAGTTCGAAAGCAAGAAATTGCAAGTAGATAAATAGGTACCACTTCAGTGGGAAGGGAACAACGTTCCGTGCGCCTTGGTGTTTAGTCATGCTGGCCACATGACCACGGAAACGTCTTCGGACAGCGCTGGCTCTTTGGCTTTGAAACGGAGATGAGCACCGCAACCCTAGAGTTGGATTCGACTGGCTTTCGAGCAAGGGAACCTTTACCTTTTACCTTTATTGACAGAAAGGAATTCTTTTACCACTAAAACTAAGAGTGAAGGATAGTGCCCCCAGTGGACAGCCGGGGGAAGAAGAAGAAGAAGAAGAGTTGGATTTATACCCCTGACCTTCACTTGGGGTCTCAGAGCAGCTTACAATCACCTTCCCTTCCTCTCCACAACAGACACCCTGTGAGGTAGGTGGGGCTGAGAGAGCTCCTTCAAGAACTGTTCCTTAGAAAAACAGCTCTGAGAGAACTTGTGACTGACCCAAGGTCACCCAGCAGCTGTGAGTGGAGGAGTGGGGAATGAAACCCGGTTCTCCCAGATTAGAGTCTGATGCACTTAACCACGACACCAAACTGGCTCTTCAGCGTATAGGGTTGCCAGCCTACAGGTGGTGCCCGGTGTTCTCCCAGAATCACAACCAATCAGTTTCCCCGGAGAAAATGGCCGCTTCAGAGGTTGGCGCATCACATCCCTGCTGAGCGCCCTTCCCTCCCGAAATGCCTCCCTCCTCAAGCGCTGCCCCCCAAATCTCTAGGAATCCCCCCAGCCAAGTCTAACAATGGGGCCAGCCCCAACTGCAGTCTAGGTTTCAGCAAACTTCAGGGAACCCCGTCACGTTTTCAGGAACATCCAACATATTTTTTAAAGACTAATTTTGAGATAATCCTCTCCCCCCCAAAAAAACCCCTTTCCCTGTAATGTCTGTGCATGTGCACACATATAGAGTAGGGTTGCCAAGCCTCCAGGTGCGGCCTGGAGATCTCCCGATTTTACAACTGACCTCCAGCTGACAGAGATCAGCCCCCCTGGAGAAAACGGCTGCTTTTGAAGGGCGGACTCTGTGGCACTGGGCCATGCAGAGGCCCCTCCCCTCCCCAAACCCCGCCCTTCCTTGGCTCCACCCTCAAAGTCTCCATGTATTTCCCAACCCAGACCTGGCAACCCTAATGTGGAATAAAGCAAACATCTGTCCACAGATTTTGCATGCAAAGGAGCCAGGCTCAGACGGAGGAACAGACTGTGGCAGCCAGGTAAAGAAGTGTGGGGAGAATCCTGGTCTCTCCAGTTTAAAAAGACCAGGCCGTAGGTGATGCGAAAGACCTCAGCCTGAGATCCTGGAGAGCCACTGCCAGTCCGAGTAGACGAAACGGACTTCGATGGACCCGGGGTTTGATTCACTATAAGGCAGCTCCATGTGTTTATGGAGGGTCCATGGCTCAGTGGTAGAGCACCATCACGGCGTGCAGAAGGTCCCAGGTTCAATCCCCGACATCTCCAGTTAAAAAGATCGGGTGGCAGGTGATGGGAAAGACCTCCGCCTGAGACCCCAAAGAGCTGCTGCCAGCCTGAGTAGACGACACTGCCCTTGATGGACCAACGTTCTGATTCAGTATAAGGCCAGGTGCATGTGTGAATACATCTTCCCAGCAGAGGGCGACAAAGGCCTCTTAGACCCTGAGAAAACGACATCAAAAGATCATTGGTAAATGGATGGTGGGGCCTGCCTTAAAGCCAACTGATTTACCTAGTTCAAGGTGGGGCAGCCGTATTGGTCTGAAGCAAAGGAACAAAGTTCGAGTTCAGCGGCACCTTTAAGACCAACAAAGGGTATTGCTTTTTTTAAACAAAAATTTAACATAGTTAACATTTAACATCAATAGTCTTCCTCAATGATTTTAACAACAGCTATAACCAGGGCTCTTTTTGTAGAAAAAGCCCAGCAGGAACTCATTAGCATAATAGGCCACACCCAACAGCAGAAACGCATTAGCCTATTAGGCCACACCCCTGACAGCACAGCTCATTAGCACATTAGGCCGCACCCCCATGTTACCAGAAGTGTGCTCATCCAGCCATGCCCACCTTTTGCTTCTTATTATGTTTACCTTGTTTGTTGTCAAAACTCAGGGCTTTTTTGTAGCAGGAACTCCTTTGCATGTTAGGCCACACACCCCCTAATGTAGCCAATCCGAATGAGTTCCTGCTGTTGGGTGTGGCCTATTATGCTAATCAGTTCCTGCTGGGCGTGGCCAACTTGGGAGTCAGCCGGAACGCCATTCCTGTGCGTTCCTGCCCAAAAATAGCCCTGGCTATAACAGTTACAAGATAGTAAGTTTACAACCAGATAACACAACTAAAAAAAAGAAACTATAACATAACAGTCAAGCCTGTCTTACTCTTAACAATAAAATATCATTGTAGAATGCAAAGTCTTTATATTTCTGTGGCCATCTATATAAGTATATATTACTGCATGTCGACAACGTTTTATTCAAGGTCTGAGCTTTCCTGTGCACACACACACACTTCGTCCGACAATAAAATGGAATCACAGAACATAGTTGTATACATAGGGGTGGCTTTTAAAATTAGCATGCAAATTGTAAAGATGTTTATTAGCAGATCAAAAGAATGGCAAGCTCAGTTTCTGATTATCATCTGTTTGGGTTCGACTGGGGGGGCAACATAGGTAATAAATAAATAAATAAAAATCCTTGGACTGGATTCTCACAATTTAGGGCACATCAATCTCCAGTTCTGACATTTATTACCCATGTTGTTCCCCCTCCCCCCAGTAGAACCCAAACAGATGATAACCAGAAATCAAGCCTGTCATTCTTTTGATCTGTTAATAAACATCTTTACTATTTTGCATGCTGATTTAAAAAGCCACTTGTATATATGCACAGGAAAGCTCACACCTTAAATAAAAACGTTGTTGGTCTTAAAGGTGCCATCTAGGGTTGCCAAACCCCACAGCCACCCATCTCTCTCCCTTTAAGGGTGTGCAACCCGTGTTTCCTCCCAAGCGCGAACTCCGCAAGCTTGCAGGGAAAAGCCAGCTTCGTTCTTAAAAGGGAAACGCAGCTGCTGTTAAAGGGGAAACGCCGACTGCCGGCTACTTTAAGTGCAGGGAACTCCTGTTTCTGGAGATTCAGCGCACAGCCGGGGGGGGGGCGGCGGACGTCCCCAAGGTGATGTCATCACGTTGGGGATGCCCCACCCCTTCCAGGAATGCCCCCAAAGTCCCCCGCTGGGGGTGGAAGATGGACTTGGCAACCCTAGTGCCATCGGACTCTAAGTTTGATTTATCTAGTGTGAGATGATCCGTACTTTGCGCCGGGGAGGGAAATATTCACTTCTGTCTCTTGAAAGGTCGGTTTGGCCTTTCCTCTTGCCTCTGTTTATTTCACTACAGCAGGGAGCTAATTGTTTTTCCTGCCATGAGTCACAGAATCTTAACTTGAGAAAATCCGTTGCCACATCCAGAGCGATGGTTGTGTCAAGGCTCAGTTCTGCAGTCCGGCGCAAAAGAAAGAGCAAATCAAACCTATTCCCTTGATGTGCATAAATATTTTGCTTTTATAACTTCCACACCAGCAACTTAGAGTGGGATCCACTTTTGATTTAAAAAAAAAATCTGAGACAAAAAATAGGAGTATCTCAAGATAAGGTGCTTCTGAAAATGGAAATTTCCACAGGTTTAGCGAGACTGTACACCGAGAGGTAAATACCAGCTCTCCTTGCATATGATGATGCATCTGTTTTGGAAGCACTTTGAAATTTAAAAAGCTCTGGTCAGAGGTTTGCTTTTTAGAGCACCAGCAGAAGTCATGACCGTTCATTGATAAGGAACTTGGGTTTTGTGAAATTTTAAGTATAAATAAAACAGACGTGAGATCTGAGACAAGAGAGCAAATTAGCAAAGAAAACAAGTTTGGCGATAAACCAAACTCTATGTTGTTGATTAGACAAACTAATTATCTCAGATTTTTTCCTGTAAATGAATACAGAATATATGGGTTGAGAACCAAGTTGTCAAGATAAACAGGCCAGGGCTGCATTTTAACAGACGCATCTTTTTTTGTCAGGATGAAATATGTGGAAGTTCTGAGGAAAATCCCAGCTAGACACGTGTGGAAGTTCTGTGGTAATCAGGGGTCATTTCCTGCAGGAGCACACAGGAGCGGAGCTCCGGCAGTAGAGAGCCCAGGGGGTGGGCACATGGAACAAGCCCCGCCCCCTTCTCCCAGCAGCCCCGGGCCACGAGGAGCCTACGCCAAGGTTTATTCATAAGAACATAAGAACATAAGAGACGCCAATGTTGGATCAGGCCAAAGGCCCATCCAGTCCAACACTCTGTGTCACACAGTGGCCAGAAATACCAGTGCCATCAGGAGGTCCAGCAGTGGGGCCAGGACATTAGAAGCCCTCCCACTGTTGACCCCCCCCCCAAGCACCAAGAAGACAGAGCATCACTTGCCCCAGAGCCCCTAGCTATACCTTGTGGCTAATAGCCACTGATGGACCTCTGCTCCATATGCTTATCTAATTCCCTTTTGAAGCCGTCCATGCTTGTAGCACCCACCCCTTCCTGTGGCAGTGAATTCCATGTGTTAATCACTCTTTGGGTGAAGAAGTACTTCCTTTTATCCGTTCTAACCCGACCGCTCTGCAGTTTCATGGAGTGCCCACGAGTTCTTGTATTGTGAGAAAGGGAGAAAAGTACCTCTTTCTTTATCTGCTCTTTCCCATGCATAATCTTATAAACCTCGATCATGTCACCCCTCAGTCGTCTTTTCTCCAAGCTAAAGAGCCCTAAGCGCTTTAACCTTTCCTCATAGGGAAAGTGTTCCAACCCTTTTATCATTCGAGTTGCCCTTTTCTGCACTTTTTCCAAAGCTATAATATCCTTTTTAAGGTGTGGTGCCCAGAACTGCACACAGTATTCCAAATGAGGTCTCACCATTGATTTATATAGGGGCATTATTATATTGGCTGATCTGTTTTCAATACCCTTCCTAATAATCCCCAGCATAGCATTGGCCTTCTTTATTGCAGTCACACACTGTCTCGACATTTTCAGTGAGTTATCCACTACAACTCCAAGATCTCTCTCTTGCTCAGTCTCTGCCAGTTCAGACCCCATCAATGTGTATTTATATTTAGGATTTTTGGCTCCAATGTGCATCACCTTGCACTTGGCCACATTGAACCCCATTTGCCATGTTGACGCCCACTCGCCCATCCTTGACAGATCCCCTTGGAGTGCCTCACAATCCTCACTGGTTTTCACCACCCTGAACAACTTTGTATCATCCGCAAATTTAGCCACTTCACTGCTTACTCCCATCTCCAAATCATTAATGAACAAGTTAAAAAGCAGTGGACCAAGTACTGATCCCTGCGGTACCCCACTGCTTACCACCCTCCACTGAGAAAATTGCCCACCTACACTCACTCTCTGTTTTCTATGAACTAGCCAGTTTTTGATCCATAAAAGGACTTGTCCTTCTATCCCATGATTTTTGAGCTTACTTAGGAGCCTTTGATGAGGAACTTTATCAAAAGCTTTCTGGAAGTCAAGGTAAATAATATCTATTGGATCCCCCTTGTCCACATGTTTGTTCACCCCCTCAAAGAACACTAACAGGTTAGTGAGACAAGATCTTCCCTTACAGAAACCGTGCTGAGTCTGCCTCAATAGGTTTTGTTCATCTATGTGCCTACTAATTCTTTCCTTAATAATGGTTTCCACCAATTTACCCGGTATCGACGTCAGACTGACTGGCCTGTAATTTCCCGGATCTCCTCTGGAACCCTTTTTAAAGATGGGAGTGACATTAGCTACCTTCCAATCCTCAGGAATGGAGGCAGATTTTAAGGAAAGATTACATATCTTTGTCAGGAGATCTACAAGTTCACATTTGAGTTCTTTCAGAACTCTCGGATGTATGCCATCTGGGCCTGGTGATTTTTCAGTTTTTAAGTTGTCTATCAGTTTTAGGACCTCCTCTCTCGTCACCTCAATCTGACTCAGGTCTTTCAACACCCCTCCTGAAATCAGTGGTTCTGGAGTGGGCAAGCACTTCTCATCTTCCACAGTGAAGACGGAGGCAAAAAATGCATTTAGCTTCTCAGCCATTTCCCTATCATCCTTCAATACTCCTTTTACCCCTTGGTCGTCCAAGGGCCCCACTGCCTCCCTGGCTGGTTTCCTGTTTCTAATGTATTTGAAGAAAGTTTTATTGTTGGTTTTTACGTTTTTTGCTATATGCTCCTCATATTCCCTTTTTGCCTGCCTGACCTCAGACTTGCATTTTATTTGCCATAGCCTGTGTTCCGTTTTATCAGCCTCACTGTGACTAGCTTTCCACTGCTTAAAGGAATTCTTTTTACTTTTTACAGCCTCCATTACTCTGTTTGTTAACCATGCAGGCTTTTTCCTATACCTGTTTGTGCCTTTCCTAACCTGCGGAATATATATTTTTTGAGCTTCTAGGATCGTAGTTTTAAATAGATCCCAAGCTTCCCCAATTGTTTTGACCCTTTCTACTTTTCCTTTCAGTTTCCTCCCCACGTGTCCCCTCATATCAGAGAAATTACCCCTTTTAAAGTTAAAAATGGTTGTGTGAGTCTTTTTGGCCAATTCTCTATTTGTACAAATGATGAACTCAACAACATTATGATCACTGTTTCCAAGCGGTGCAATCACTTTTACATCTCTCACCAGGTCTTGAGTGTTACTTAGGACCAAATCAAGGATCGCCTCTCCCCTGGATAGCTAGCAATCCAAAACAGTCCAGTGGAGCCTGAGCAGTGGGTGTTGCCTTCTGACACACTTCCGGTGATGTCAGGGGGTGTGGCATATGCAAATGAGTTATGCAAATGAGTTATGCTAATGAGCTCCTGCACCTCTATTTCCACGAAATGACCCCTGGTGGTAATTATGTGAGACAACGAGGAGTTCCCCATAAAGGGATCTCCAGCAATCCTCTGCCCAGTGGCCATGACTCTGACTTCAGGATTATAATAATCCACAGGGGGCATTTCCTGCAGGAGCGCACAGGAGCGGAGCTCCAGCAGTAAAGAGCCCAGGGGATGGGCACATGCAACAAGCCCCACCCCCTGATCCCAGCAGCCCTCAGTCAGAGCAAGAAGCCGCCAGGTAAGTTGCAGAGGCCCCGTCCCCCCGGTCCAAAACAGTCCAGTGGCACCCTTAAGACCAACTTTTATTCAGGTACAAACTCTCCCTCCTCTGCGAGGACAGATCTGCACGTTCCCCCCTCCCCCAATAGCTAGCAATCCAAAACAGTCCAGTGGAGCCTGAGCGGTGGGTGTTGCCTTCTGACACACTTCTGGTGATGTCAGGGGTGTGTGGTTTATGCAAATAAGCTATGCTAATGAGTTATGCTAATGAGCTCCTGCACCGCTTTTTCTACGAAATGACCCCTGGTAACGGCCCTAGGCTTTCCGCAGTGGTCTCCCATCCAAGTACTAACCGCGGCCAACCCTGCTTAGCTTCTGAGATCTGACAAGCGGACTCACCTGAACCATTTGGGTCAGGAACGTCAGTTCTAGATAGAGGTTAACAAAATGCTTTTCCTTCCGGGGAAGGATGCTGAGATGCCAGGGCGGATTGCCTACCCCTGCTCTGGGAAATCCTGAGGGCCTAGTGGGGTCATGGTGGTAGAATGGTTGGACTTACACCAGGGAGACCTGGGCTTCTGCTAAGGTCATGAAACTGACTGGGCCAACCTGGCCGAGTCGCGCCCTCTCGGCTAACCTGACTAAGAGGAGGAAAATAATGGGACCATCCCATCCGCGTAGGTCATGCTGAGTTCCTCGGAGGAAGGGTGTGGTATGAATGACTGACTGAAGGGATGAATAATAAACAAGATGGCGGGAGGGAGGCTTAACAGCTCCTTTGTTCAGAGAGTTCCAAAACCACAATGGCAGAAGTCTCTTTGTGAAGAGGGTAGTTTGTTAAGGGTGAGCCACTCGAAACAGCGTCTGGTGACTGTTCCACATGCCGTCTGTAGCCCACAGTCCTCTCATGAACTGCCTGCCTGCCAAGGAGACTTTTTTTTTAAATAAATTTTTATTAATTTTCATTCAACGTCGTTATTTTACAATTAACAATGTAGAACAATCAAAGAAAGGAAAAAAACTAAGGAGTATACAGTTCATTCAATGTTTTGACAACCGTAAACTATAAGGAGAATGTTGACCCATAAATACATCATAACCTATGGAGCTCAACACAAAATGCATTTATTCCCGTTGTCCTTCTTATAGTAGCCAACTGGTCTTGAGGAAATTAAAGTACCGATAGTTGTTAAAGTAACTGCCAAGGAGACTTGATACCCCAGTGACAATTCCAGGAAAGGTGGGGGTGCCGCCGTAACCCTCCAACAGTGGTGGTCTGTTTCGTACGGCGTTCCTCTTAGGTTTACCAAATGCAATTTAGGAAATTCATGGAGATTTGGTGGAGGGGGCTGGGACAGATGGAGTTTTGGGCGTATAGCGGAGTATGTTCCCTCAAGAGCACTTCGATTGGGAAATTGCCACCTCCTGGTAGTTCCAGGTCCCCGAGAGGTTAAGTTTGCCACCACTAGGGCCAGGGCATTTTCAGTGGCGGCTCCTACCTCGTGGAATGAGCTCCCAGAGGAGATCCGGGCCCTGCGGGACCTTATGCAGTTCCACAGGGCCTGCAAGACGGAGCTCTTCTGCCAGGCGTACGAGTAGGAGCCGCCGCTGTCACTATCCTACCAACGAGATAGTATGTCATCAGCTGCCCTATGAAAGTGGGACAGTTATGCCCAGGCTGAAGTTTGACAGCTTAGCGGGGAGCCCTCGCGCTGGAATGGCTGGCCACCAAGCTGGAAGATCATACCCATCTTGGTTGATGATGTAGCACTGTGTTTTAGGTTGCTTATTGTGGTTTAAATATTGTATTTTATTGTGTGTTTTATTGTATTTTAGATTCCGGCTTTGCCGCTTGTGAACTGCCCTGAGCCTTTGGGAGGGCAGTATAGACATCTAATTAATAATAATAATAATAACAACAATAACAACAACAAGAAGAGAAGAAGAAGAAGAGATTGGATTTATACCCCGCCCTTCACTACCCAGAGGAGTCTCAGAGCGGCTTACAAACTCCTTTCCCTTCCCCTCCCCACAACAGACACCCTGTGAGGTGGGTGGGGCTGAGAGAACTCTTGGCACAAACTGCTCTTTTTCAAGGACAGCTGTGCCAGAGCTTGTGACTGACCCAAGGTCACATCAGCAGGTGCAAGTGGAGGAGTGGGGAATCAAACCTGGTTCTCCCAGATTAGAGTCCGCGCACTTAACCACTACACCAAACAACAACAACAACAACAACAACAACAACAATAATAATAATATCCCATAGAGTCCACCCTCCAAAGCAGCCATTTTCTCCAAGGCAACTGATCTCTATAGTCAGGAGATGAATTGTAATTTCTGGGTGTCATGTATGCGGACGGCCACCAGGGGTCCGCGGCTAAAGCAGAAGCTTGGTCCCCAAACACAAAGGGGACCTAGGATCCTAGTCCACCGGGAGTCCACCAACAGCACCCTTGGCGGGAGATTCAAACCCTCCAATGGGGACAGAGGTGTGCCGGGTGGAGTGTATATAGTTGGCCTTGCAGGGCCGTTTTGTGTGTCTTGTTGTGAAGTACAACAAACGCGTCTGAACGCATGTCGTGGTCCGAGTCCTCCATGCGTGGAACCCAGTACTTTTCACTGGGAGATCTCCAGGCTCCACCTGAAGACTGGCAACCCTGATTCTGCTGCTGCGTGGCCTATTCTATGTCAGCATGTGGGAGCTGTTTCAGCCGGTTTCGCTGTGGGAAAGCATCCTATTTAGGGAAGGTTGCCAACCTCCAGGTGGTGACTGGAGATCTCCTGGGATTGCAACTCATCTCCAGGCGAAGAGAGATTTGTTCACCTGGAGAAAATGGCTACTTTGGAAGGGGGACTCTCAGGGCCGGCCCACTCACTAGGCGAACTAGGCGATCGCCTAGAGCGGGCTGGCCCTTAGGGGCGCCCAACTGCGCCCGGCCTCGTACTCTTGGGAGTTTCTTGATTATTTGTGTTTTTCATTCTTCCTAAAATGCATTTATTTTTTTAAATTGGTGGGCGCCCGGGGGGGGGGGGGCACCAGAAGGGATCCTCGCCTAGGGTGCAAAATAAGCTGGGGCCGGACCTGGGGACTCTGTGGCGTTCTATCTAATGAGGTCCCTCCTCTCCCCAAACTCTGCCCTCTTCACGCTCCACCCCCAACATCTCCAGGTACTTCCCAACATGGAGTGGCAACAGTATACGTAGGTCAGCTGTCCTGGGGGGGGGCCGGGATGATTCCTGGAGATCATTGGTCACTGTCATCGCATGAACTGAGCAGGTGGAAAGGTCAAGTCGTCTGCACTGGAGGGTCCACACCCCGTTGTTGGGGTGTGTGTATGTGTGGGAGAATAAAGATCTATGGGGTTCATAATGCTCTGGTGGTTGGAGCGCTAAACCTGTGAGTCATGACTCTGCCACACACATGGAACTTCCCGGCTCCTTTCTATGAGGCGAAGACTGTTCCGCCCAAACAACGGGGAGCTACTGTAAGCTTACACCCCCCTTATATGTCAGCTTAGGGATCAGGTGTGTGTCTAAAGTTGTCGTTTTTCTCCCCATTGGCCAAGTCATAAGAAGAAGAGTTGGTTTTTATACCCCACTTTTCTCTACCTCAAGGAGTCACAAAATGGCTTATAATAGTCTTCCTTTCCTCCCTCCACAGCAGGTCACCAAAGTCACCCAGCAGGCCTCATGTGTCCCAAAGTGTCTGTCAGTCGCCTTCTCTTCCTCTCCCTACAACAGGCATCTTGTGAGGCAGGTGGGGCTGAGAGAGTCTTGAGGGAACCGTGACTGGCCCAAGGTCACCCAGCAGGCCTCATGTGTCTCAGAGAGGCTGACAATCGCCTGGTCTTCCTCTCCCCACAATAGGCTCCTTGTGAGGAAGATGGGGCTGACAGAGTCTTGAGGGAACGGTGACTGGCCCAAGGTCACCCAGCAGGCCTCATGTGTCTCAGAGAGGCTGACAATCGCCTTCCCTTCCTCTCCCCACAACAGGCACCTTGTGAGGCAGGTGGGGCTGAGAGAGTCCTGAGAGAACCGGGACTGGCCCAAGGTCACCCCGCAGGCCTCATGTGTCTCAAAGTGGCTGACAATCTCCTTCCTCTCCCCACAACAGGCACCTTGTGAGGCAGGTGGGGCTGAGAGAGTCTTGAGGGACTGGTGACTGCCCCCAGGTCACCCAGCAGGCCTCATGTGTCTCAGAGAGGCTGACAATCGCCTTCCCTTCCTCTCCCCACAACAGGCACCTTGTGAGGCAGGTGGGGCTGAGAGAGTC